>NW_028321961.1:0-19815 GCF_036245765.1 Copidosoma floridanum | reverse complement strand
TGCTGCAGAAAAACTTTTTTTTGTTTCATTAAAAAAATTAAAAATTGAATTTTTAAATATTGGAATATTTTATGTTTATTATTATGCACAAATTTTGGATTTTTAAAATCATCTTTTGCTCATCAGGTTTCGTATTTTTTCGCTGCAATAAAACTCGTATTCTTGCTCTAGCAAATCTATTTTTTGTAGTGAAAAAAAAAATCTGAATTTTAAGATATTTTAAATATCTTTATGTTTATTATTCTGCATAGATTTTGAATTTTTTAATTCATTTTTTGCTCTTTAGAATTGCATTCTTCTGCTGCAATGAGACTTGTATTTTTGATGTACAGAGACTTTTTTTTTATAAAATAATGTCTTATTGCATTTTAAGATATGTAAAAGAAATTTTATTAAACTTGTCGTGCATAATCTTTAAATTTTTAAACTTAGTTTTCTACTTAACAAAAGTTGTTATTCCTCGCCGTAATAGGACTCGTATTTGTGCTGTAGTGAAACTTTTTTTTTTTTTAATGAAAAAAAAAAATTTAATATTAACATATCTTAAAAATTTTCATGTTTATTAGTATGCACAAATTTAGAATTTAGAATCTAATTTTGTTCTTAATAGGACTTGTATTTTTTTGCTGCAATGGGACTCGTATTTTTAAAGTAGCAAAACTTTTTTTTTTCTATGAAAAAATAAAAAGATTAAATTTCAAGCTACCTTAAATATTTTTATGTTAATTAAGTCGCACGAAATACGAATTTTCAAATAACGTTATTGCTCGTCAGCTCTTGTCTTTTTTTGCTGCAATGGGACTTGTATTTTTGGTGCAGTAGAACTTTTTGTCTTCCTTAATGAAAAAAAAATTTAAAAATAGGAAAGTTAAGACATTTTAATTTTTTGAAAAATGTTTCTAGATTTGAACTTAAAATTTCAGAATTAAATTTTTATTCCATCAGAACTTAAATGTTTTCTCTGCGATGGGACTTTTATTTTTGCTGTAGTGAAACATTTTTTTTTTATTAAAAAAAAATATTTTAATTTAAAAATATTTTGAAAATCTTTATGTTTATTATTTTGCATAAATTCCTTATTTTTTGATTGATTTTTTGCATGTCAGGCCTCTTTTTTTCCTGCTGCAGTGGGACTTTTTTTTGCTGTAAGGAGACTTTTCTTATGTAAAAAAACTTTTATTGCATTTTAAGTGATTTCAAAGAAATTTAATTTAACTTGTCATGCTTAAACTTTGAATTTTTGAACTTTGTTTTTTACTTGTCAGGGCTTGTATTTTTCCGCTTTAATGGGACTTGTTATTTTTGCTGTAGCCAAACTATTTTTTCTTAATACAAAAAAAAAAAATATTGAATTGAAGATATTCTAAATATTTTTATGTTTGTTATTTTGCACGAATTTGAAAGTTTTTAATCATATCTGATACTTGTCAGAACTCGTATATTACTGCTGCGCTAAGACTTGTTATTTTTGCTGCAGCTAAATATTTTTTCATTGAAAAAAAAAAGTTTAATTTTAAGGTATATTTAATATTTTATTGTTTAATATTTAGCACAAATTTTAAATATTTAAATTGATTTTTTGCCGATTAGGACTAGAAATTTTTTTTTGCAATGGGAGTTGTATTTTTGCTGTAGAGAGACTGTTTTTTCTTTAATAAACATTTAATTGCATTTTTAAATATTTTGAATGAATTTTATTAATTTTGTCTTTTTCGATTTTAAATTTTGAAACTTAGTTTTTTGCTCGTTAGGACTCAAATTTTATCACTGCAATGGAACTTGTTATTTTTGCTGCAGCAAAACTTTGTCTTGTTCAATTAGAAAAAATAAGAAATAAAATTTATCAATATAAGAATATTTTATGTTTATTATTATGCACGAATTTCAGATTTTTCAAATGATTTTCGCTCATCAGGACTTAAATTTCCTCTCTGCAATGGGACTTGTTATTTTTGCTGTAGCAAAACTTTTTTCCTTTCAATTCGTCAGTTCGTGTCTTCTTTTGCTGCAATAAGACTTGTACTTTTTCGGTGCAGTAAAATTTTTGTCTTCCTTAATGAAAAAAAAATAGAATGATAGGGAAGTTTAGACATTGCAATTATCTAAAAAATGTTTCTAGATCTGAATTAAAAATTTTAAAATCAAGTTCTTATTCCATTAGAACTAAAATGTTTTCTCTGCAATAAAACTTTTATTTTTGCTGTAGCAAAACATTTTTTTTATTAAAAAAAAAAGATTTTAACTTTAAGATATTTAGAATATCTTTATGTTTATTATTTTGCATGAATTCTCAATTTTTTAAATGGTTTTTTGAATGTCAGGGCTTATATTTTTCTGCTGTAATGTAACTTTTATTTTTGCTGTACAGACTTTTTTTTTCATAAAAAAAATTTCAATTGCATTTTAAGTTATTTTAAAGGAATTTTATATACCTTGTCATGCACAAACTTTTAAATTTTTAAACTTAGTTTTTTACTTTTCAGGACTTGTATTTTTCTACTGTAATTGGACTTGTATCTCCGCTGTGAAAAGTCTTTTTTTTTTTATTCAAAAAAATTTAATTTCATTTATAAATATTTTACAAGAATTTAATTAAATTTGTACGCGGAAATTTTAAAATTCTTAACTTAGTTTTGTTGCTCCTTAGGACTTGAATTTTATTTTTGCAATAGTACTTGTTATTTTTGCTGCAGCAAAACTTTTTCTTGTTTATTAAAAAAAAATTAGGAAATTAAATTTATAAATATTGATATATTTTATGTTTATTATAATGCACGAATTTTGGATTTTCAAAATCATTTTTTGCTTATCAGGACTTGTATTTTTTCGCTGCAATGGAACTCTTATTCTTGCTCTAGCAAATCATTTTTTTGTAGTGAAAAAAAAAATCTAAATTTAAAGATATTTTGGATATCTTTATGTTTATTATTCTGCATAAATTTCCAATTCTTCAATTGATTATTTGCTCTTCAGAAATGCATTCTTCTGCTGTAATGGGATTAGTACTTTTGATGTACAAAGCCATTTTTTTTTATAAAAAAAAGTCTAATTGCAATTTAAGATATGTCAAAGAAATTTTATTAAACTTGTCATACATAATCTTTTAATTTTTAAACTTTGTTTTCTACTTGACATAATTAATTTTTTTTCGCCGTAATGGGACTTGTAGTTGTGCTGTAGTAAAACTTTTTGAAAAAAAAAAAAAAAAATTTAATTTTAAGATATCTTGAAAATTTTTTATGTTTATCATTATGCACGAACTTGGAATTAAAAATTTTTTTTTTTTCTTGTTAGGACTTGTATTTTTTCGCTGCGATGGGACTCGTATTTTTGCAGTAGCAAAACTTTTTTTTTTTCTCTGAAAAAATAAAAAAATTGAATTTCAAGCTACCTCGAATATTTTTATGTTAATTAAGTCATACAAATTACGAATTTTTTAAGTACGTTTTTGCTCGTAAGTTTGTGTATCATTTTGCTGCAATAGGACTTGTATTTTTTCGTCGCAGTAGAATTTCCGTCTTTCTTAATGAGAAAAAAATAAAAAAATAGGATAATTAATACATTGCAATAATATAAAAAATGTTTATAGATTTGAATTTAAAATTTTAAAATTGAGTTCTTATTTTATTAGAACTTAAATGTTTTCTCTGCGATAAGACTTGTATTTTTGCTGTAAAAAAACATTTTTTTTTTATAAAAAAAAAAAATTTTATTCTTAAAATATTTAAAATATCTTTATGTTTATTATTTTGCATAAATTCTCAATTTCTTCAATGATTTTTCGCATGTCAGGGCTTCTATTTTTCTGCTGTTATGTAACTTTTATTTTTGCTGTACGGACTTTTTTTTTCATTTAAAAAATTTCAATTGCATTTTAAGTTATTTTAAAGGAATTTCATATACCTTGTCATGCACAAACTTTTAAATTTTTAAACTTAGTTTTTTACTTATCAGGACTTGTATTTTTCTACTGTAATGGGACTTGTATCTCCGCTATGAAAGGCTTTTTTTTTTTTATTAAAAAAAATTTAATTTCATTTATAAATATTTTACAAGAATTTTATTAAATTTGTACGCGCAAATATTAAAATTCTTAACTCAGTTTTGTTGCTCCTTAGGACTTAAATTTTATTTTTGCAAAAGTACTTCTTATTTTTGCTGCAGCAAAACTTTTTCTTGTTTATTAAAAAAAAATTAGGAAATTAAATTTATAAATATTGATATATTTTATGTTTATTATAATGCACGAATTTTGGATTTTCAAAATCATTTTTTGCTTATCAGGACTTGTATTTTTTTGCTGCAATGGAACTCTTATTCTTGCTCTAGCAAATCATTTTTTTGTAGTGAAAAAAAAAATCTAAATTTAAAGATATTTTAAATATCTTTATGTTTATTATTCTGCATAAATTACCAATTCTTCAATTGATTATTTCCTCTTCAGAAATGCATTCTTCTGCTGTAATGGGATTAGTACTTTTGATGTACAGAGCCTTTTTTTTTTATAAAAAAAAGTCTAATTGCATTTTAAGATATGTCAAAGAAATTTCATTAAACTTGTCATGCATAATGTTCTAATTTTTAAACTTTGTTTTCTACTCGACAAAATTAATTTTTTCTTGCCGTAATGAAACTTGTATTTGTGCTGTAGTGAGACTTTTTTTAAAAAAAAAAAAAAAAAATTTAATTTTAAGATATCTTGAAAATTTTTTATGTTTTTCATTATGCACGAACTTGGAATTTAAAATTTACTTTTTTTTTTGTTAGGACTTGTATTTTTTCGCTGCGACGGGACTCGTATTTTTGCAGTAGCAAAACTTTTTTTTTTCTCTGAAAAAATAAAAAAATAAAATTTTGAGCTCCCTCGAATATTTTTATGTTAATTAAGTCATACAAATTACGAATTTTTTAAGTACGTTTTTGCTCGTAAGTTTGTGTATTATTTTGCTGCAATAGGACTTGTATTTTTTCGTCGCAGTAGAATTTTCGTCTTTCTTAACGAAAAAAAAATAGAAAAATAGGAAAGTAAAGACATTGTAATTATCTAAAAAATGTTTATACATTTAAATTAAAAATTTTAAAATTGAGTTCTTATTTCATTAGAACTTGAATGTTTTCTCTGCGATGAGACTTGTATTTTTGCTGTAAAAAAAACATTTTTTCTTATTAAAAAAAAAAAATTTTAATCTTAAAATATTTTAAAAATCTTTATGTTTATTATTTTGCATCAATTCTTAATTTTTTGATTGATTTTCTGCATGTCAGGCCTTTTTTTTTCCTGCTGCAGTGGGACTTTTTCTTTGCTGTAAGAAGACTTATCTTATGTAAAAAAACTTTTATTGCATTTCAAGTGATTTTAAAAAAATTTGATTTAACTTGTTATCCTTTAACTTTGAATTTTTGAACTTTGTTTTTTACTTGTCAGGGCTTGTATTTTTGACTTTAATGGGACTTGTTATTTTTTTTGTAGCAAAACTTTTTCTAGTTCAATAAAAAAAAAAAAAAAAAATTAATTTTTCAAGTATTTCAAATATTTTATGTTGATTATCATGCACTAATATCGGATCAACAAATTAGGTTTTACCGTCAGGACTTGTATCCTTTCTCTGCAATAGGACTTGTATTTTTTCGGTAAAGTGGGACTCCCATCTTTCTCAATGAAAATTGATAAAAAAAATAGAATTATGAGATATTGTTGTTCGAAAACTGTTTCTGAAGCTTAAATTTAAAAATTTTAATAATGGGTTTTTCTTTTATTAGGAGTTAAATGTTTTTTTACTGCAATGGGAATTGTATTTTTGCTGTAGAGAATTTTTTTTTTTTTTTGATATAATTGCATCTCTAAATATTTAGAATGAATTTTATTAATTTTGTCTTTTGCGATTTTTGATTTTTTAACTCAGTTATTCGCTGCTTAGGACTTAAATTTTATCTCTGCAATGATACTTGTTATTTTTACTGCAGCAAAACTTTTTTTTGTTCAATTAAAAAAAATAAGAAATTAAATTTTTCAATATTGATATATTTTATGTTTATTATAATGCACGAATTTTGGATTTTTCAAATGATTTTTGCTCATCAGGACTTGAATTTCCTTTCTGCAATGAGACTAGTTATTTTTGCTGTAGCAAAACTTTTTTCTGTTTAATTGAGAAAAAAAAAAAAATTCGAATTTTCAATATATTGAATATTTCATGTTTATTAGTATGCACAAATTTTGAATTTTTAAATTAAGCTTCTTTCGTCAGGACTTGTGTTTTTTTGCGGCAATAGAACTTGTTTTTTCTCGTTTAAGTGGGACTTCTAGTTTTCCTCAATAACAAAAAAAAAAAAATTGGAATTAAGATACATTATAATTATTTAAAAACTGTTTTTGTAGGTTAAATTAAAAATTTTTAAATTAAGTTTTCTTTAATTAGGACTTGTATGTTTCTCCTGCAATAAAACTTGTATTCTTGCTGTAGAAAAAATTTTTTTTATTAATAAGAAAAAGTTTTAAATTTGCGATATCTTAAATATTTTTATTTCTATCATTTTCTACGAATTTTTAATTTTTAAATTTATTTTTTGTTCATTATAACATTTTTTTTTCGCTGCAATGGGTTTTGTTATTTTTGCTGTAGCAAATTTTTTTCGTTATTTTTAAAAATAAAAAAAATTCAATTTCAAAATTTTTTCAATGTTTCAGTTTATTATGCTGCACAAATTTTAAATTTTTAAATTGAGTTTTTGCCCGTCAGTACTTGTATTTTTTTCATGTAATAAGACTTGTACTTTTGCTGTAGCGAAACTTTTCTTCCATTAATAAAAAAAAAAAAATTAAGCTTCAAGATTCTTTGAATATTTTTATGGTTATTATTTTGCACAAATAGCGAATTTTTTAATCAAGTTTTTGCTTGTTAGCACTTGTAATTTTTTGCTGCAATGAGACTTGTATTTTTTTTAAGCAGTGGGACTTTTGTCTTAGTCAATAAAGAATTAAAAGAAATATAGGAAGTTTAAGACATTATAATTCTCTAAAAAATGTTTTTTGTAGGTAAACTTTAAAATTCCAAAATCAAGTTCTTATTTTATTAGGACTTGAATGTTTTCGCTACAATAGGGATCGTATTTTTGCCTTAGCAAAACGTTTTCTCCAATTGATAAAAATAAAATTTTAATTATAAAGTATTTTAAATATTTTTATGCTTATTATTCTGCACAAATTTTAAATTTTAAATCGATTTTCTGGCTGTCAAGACTTGTATTTTTCTGCTGAAATGGGACTCGTATTTTTTTTAAGCAGTGGGACTTTTGTCTTAGTCAATAAAGAATGAAAAGAAATGTAGGAAGTTTAAGACATTATAATTCTCTAAAAAATGTTTTTGTAGGTTAACTTTAAAATTCCAAAATTAAGTTTTTATTTAATCAGGACTTGAATGTTTTTTTTACAATGGGGCTCGTATTTTTGCCTTAGCAAAACGTTTTCTTTAATTAATAAAAATGAAGTTTTAATTTTAAAATATTTTAAATATCTTTATGCTTATTATTCTGCACAAATTTTGAATTTTAAATCAATTTTTGCCTGTCAGAACTTGTATTATTCTACTGTAATGAGACTTGTATTTCTACTGTAAGACTTTTTTTTTATAAAAAAAATTTAAATTGCATTTTAAGTTATTTTAAAAAAATATAATTTAACTTGTCATGCACAAACTTTTGAATTTTCAAGCTTGGTTTTTTACTTATCAGGACTTGTATTTTCTTTTTGTAATAGGACTTGTATTTTTGCTGTAAGAGCTTTTTCTTATATTAAAAAAAATTTAATTGCATTTTTAAATATTCTAAGAGAATTTTAATAAATTTGTATGCGCAAATTTTTTATTTTTTAACTTAGTTATTTGCTGCTTAGGACTAAAATTTTATCTCTGCAATGATACTTGTTATTTTTGCTGCAGCAAAACTTTTTCTTGTTTAATAAAAAAAATAAGAAATTAAATTTTTAATTATAAAAATATTTTATATTTATTGTTATGCACGAATTTTGAATTTTTTAATTGATTTATTGCCCATCAGGACTTGAATTTCCTCTCTGCAATGGGACTTGTTATTTTTGCTGTAGCGAAACTTTTTTCTGTTTAATTGAGAAAAAAAAAAATTGAATTTTTAAATATATTAAATATTTCATGTTTATTATTATGCACGAAATTCGAATTTTCAAATTAAGTTTCTTTCGTCAGGACTTGTGTTTTTTCGCTGCAATGAAACTTTTTTTTTCTCAGTTAAGTGGGACTTCTAGTTTTTTCAATAACAAAAAAAAAAAAATTGGAATTAAGATACATAATAATTATTTAAAAACTGTTTTTGTAGGTTAAATTAAAAATTTTAAAATTGAGTTTTCTTTAATTAGGACTTGTATGTTTCTTCTGCAATAAGACTTGTATTTTTGCTGTAGAAAAAATTTTTTTTATTAATAAGCAAAAGTTTTAAATTTGCAATATCTCAAATATTTTTATGTCTTCATTTTCTACGAATTTTCAATTTTTAAATTTATTTTTTGCTTATTATAACTTTTTTTTTTCGCTGCAATGGGACTTGTTATTTTTGCTGTTGCAAATTTTTTTCGTTATTTTTTAAAATAAAAAAAATTCAATTTCAAAATTTTTTCAATGTTCAAGTTTATTATGCTGCACAAATTTCAAACATTTAAATTGAGTTTTTGCCCGTCAGGACTGGTATTTTTTTTATGTAATGGGACTTGTACTTTTGCTGTAGAGAAACTTTTCTTCCATTAATAAAAAAAAAAAAAATTAAGCTTTAAGATACCTTGAATATTTTTATGGTTATTATTTTGCACAAATAACGAATTTTTGAATTGAGTTTTTGCTTGTTAGCACTTGTATTTTTTTTGCTGCAATGAGACTTGTATTTTTATTAAGCAGTGGGACTTTTGTCTTAGTCAATAAAGAATAAAAAGAAATATAGGAAGTTTGAGACATTATAATTCTCTAAAAAATGTTTTTGTAGGTTAACTTTAAAATTTCAAAATTGAGTTTTTATTTAATCAGGACTTGAATGTTTCCTCTACAATGGGGCTCGTATTTTTGCCTTAGCAAAACGTTTTCTTCAATTGATGAAAATAAAATTTTAATTTTAAAATATTTTTAATATCTTTATGCTTATTATTCTGCACAAATTTTAAATTTTAAATCGATTTTTTGCCTGTCAGGACTTGTATTTTTCTGCTGCAATGGGACTCGTATTTTTTTTGTACAGACTTTCTTTTTTAGAAAAAAAAAATTTTAAATGCATTTTGAGTTATTTTAAAGAGATATAATTCAACTTGTTATGCACAAACTTTTAAATGTTTTAACTTAGTTTTTTACTCGTCAGAACTTGTATTGTCCTACTGTAATGGGACTCGTTTTTTTGCTGTACAGTCTTTTTTTTTCATAAAAAAAATTTAAATTGCATTTTAAGTTATTTTAAAGAAATTTAATTTAACTTGTCATGCACAAACTTTCAAATTTTTAAGCTCGGTTTTTTACTTATTAGGACTTGTATTTTTTTTTGTAATAGAACTTGTATTTTTGCTTAAAATAGCCTTTTTTTCATGAAAAAAAAATAAGTTGCATTTTTGAATATATTGAAAGAATTTTAATAAATTTGTATGCGCAAATTTCTAATTTTTTAACTTAGTTATTTGCTGCTTAGGACTTTAATTTTATCTTTTCAATGATACTTGTTATTTTTGCTGCAGCAAAACTTTTTTTTGTTTGATAAAAAAAATAAGAAATCAAATTTTCAGATATTAAAATATTTTATATTTATTGTTATGCACGAATTTTTAATTTTTTCAATTGATTTTTTGCCCATCAGGACTTAAATTTTGTCTTTGCATTGGGACTTATTATTTTTACTGTAGCAAAACTTTTTTCTGTTTAATTACAAGAAAAAAAAAATTAAGTTTTAAGATATTTTGAATATTTTATAATAATTATTATGCACGAATTCTAAATTTTTAATTTAAATTTTTCTCGTCAGGACTTTCATTTTTCCGTTGCAATAAAACTCGTATCTTTGCTCTAGCAAATTATTTTTTACAGAAAAAAAAAAAATTTAATTTTAAGATATTTTAAATATCTTAATATTCATTATTCTTAACGAATTTGGAATTTTTAAATTAATTTTTTCGCTCTTTAGAATTGTATTCTTCTGCTGTAATGAGATTTGTACTTTTGATGTACAGAGACTTTTTTTTTATAAAAAAATGTCTCATTGCATTTTAAGATATGTCAAAGAAATTTCATTAATTTTGTCATGCGTAATCTTTTAATTTTCAAACATTGTTTTCTACTCGACAAAATTCATTTTTTCTTGCCGTAATGGAACTTGTATTTGTGCTGTAGTGAAACTTTTAAAAAAAAAAAAAAAATAAATTTAATTTTAAGATATCTTGAAAATTTTTTATGTTCATTATTATGCACGAACTTAGAATTTAAAATTTACTTTTTTTCTTGTTAGGACTTTTTTTTTTCGCTGCAATAGGACTCGTATTTTTGCAGTAGCAAAACTTTCTTTTTTCTATAAAAAAATAAAAAAATTGAATTTTAAGCTACCTCGAATATTTTTATTTTAATTAAGTCGCACAAATTACGAATTTTTTAAGTACGTTTTTGCTCGTCAGTTCGTGTATTCTTTTGCTGCAATAGGACTTGTATTTTTTCGGTGCAGTAGAATTTTTGTCTTCTTTAATAAAAAAAAAATAGAAAAATAGGAAATTTAAGACATTGCAATCATCTACAAAATGTTTCTAGATTTGAATTTAAAATTTTAAAATTGAGTTCTTGTTTCATTAGAACTTGAATATTTTCTCTGCGATGGGACTTGTATTTTTGCTGTAGAAAAACGTTTTTTTTTATTAAAAAAAAAAATTTTAATTTTAAAATATTTTGAAAATCTTTATGTTTATTATTTTGCATGAATTCTTAATTTTTGGATTGATTTTCTGCATGTCAGGACTTGTTTTTTTTTGCTGCAGTGGGACTTTTTTTTTGCTGTAAGGAGACTTTTCTTATGTAAAAAAACTTTTATTGCATTTTAAGTGATTTTAAAGTAATTCAATTTAACTTTCCATGCTTGAACTTTAAATTTTAGAGCTTTGTTTTCAACCGTCAGGGCTTGTATTTTTCCGCTTTAACGGAACTTGTTATTTTTGCTGTAGCGAAACTATTTTTTCTTAATACGAAAAAAAAAAAAAATTAATTTTAAGATATTTTTAACATTTTTATGTTTATTATTTTGCACGAATTTTAAATTTTTATATTAATTCTGATGCTTATCAGAAGTTGTATATTCCTGCTGCACTGGGACTTGTTATTTTTGCTGCAGCTAAACTTTTTTTTTCATTAAAAAAAAAAAGTTTGATCTTAAATACTTTTAATATTTTAATGTTTAATATTTAGCACAAATTTTAAATATTTAAATTAATTTTTTTCCGATCAGGACTTGAAATTTTTTGCTGCAATGGGACTTGTTATTTTTTCTGTAGCGAAACTTTTTCTTGTTCATTAAAAAAAAAAAGAAAAATTAAATTTTCAAGTATTTTAAATATTTTATGTTAATTATCATGCACAAATATTGAATTAACAAATTAGGTTTTCATGTCAGGACTTGTATCCTCTCTCTGCAATAGGACTTGTATTTTTTTGGTAAAGTAGGACTCCCATCTTTCTCAATGAAGTTTGATAAAAAAAATATAATTATGAGATATTGTTGTTCGAAAACTGTTTCTGTAGCTTTAATTTAAAAATTTTAATATTGGGTTTTTCTTTTATCAGGACTTAAATGTTTTTACTGCAATAGAAATTGTATTTTTGCTGTAAAGAAATTTTTTTCTTTTTTCTTAAATTTAATTGCATCTAATATTTCAAATGAATTTTATTAATTTTGTCTTTTGCAATTTTTAATTTTTTAACTTAGTTTTTTGCTGCTTAGGACTTAAATTTCATCTCTGCAATGATACTTGTTATTTTTGCTGCAGCAATACTTTTTTTTGTTCAATTAAAAAAAATAAGAAATTAAATTTTTCAATATTAATATATTTTATGTTTATTATTATGCACAAATTTAAAATTTTTCAAATGATTTTTGCTCATCAGGACTTGAATTTCCTCTCTGCAATGGGACTTGTTATTTTTGCTGTAGCAAAACTTTTTCCTGTTTAATTGATAAAAAAAAAAAAATTGAATTTCTTAATATAATAAATATTTGATGTTTATTAGTATGCACAAATTTCGAATTTTTCAATTAAGCTTCTTCCGTCAGGACTTGTGTTTTTTCGCTGCAATGGAACTTGTTTTTTCTCGTTTAAGTGGGACTTCTAGTTTTCTCAATAACAAAAAAAAAAAAATTGGAATTAAGATACATTATAATTATTTAAGAACTGTTTTTGTAGCTTAAATTAAAAATTTTAAAATTAAGTTTTCTTTAATTAGGACTTGTATGTTTCTTCTGCAATAAAACTTGTATTTTTGCTGTAGAAAAATTTTTTTTTATTAATAAGAAAAAGTTTTAAATTTGCGATATTTAAAATATTTTTATGTCTATTATTTTCTACGAATTTTAAATTTTTAAATTTATTTTTCGCTCATTATAACTTTTTTTTTCGCTGCAATAGGACTTGTTATTTTTGCTGTAGCAAAACTTTTCTTTCATTAATAAAAAAAAAAATTAAGCTTTAAGATACCTTGAATATTTCTATGGTTATTATTTTGCACGAATAACGAATTTTTAAATTGAGTTTTTGCTTGTTAGCACTCGTATTATTTTGCTTTAATGAGACTTGTATTTTTTTTAAGCAGTGGGACTTTTGTCTTGCTCAATAGAGAATAAAAAGAAATATAGGAAGTTAAAGACATTATAATACTCTAAAAAATGTTTTTGTAGGTTAACTTTAAAATTTCAAAATCGAGTTTTTATTTAATCAGGACTTGAATGTTTTCCCTACAATGGGGCTCGTATTTTTGCCTTAGCGAAACGTTTTTTTCAATTGATAAAAATAAAATTTTAATTTTAAAATATTTTAAATATTTTTATGCTTTTTATTCTGCAAAAATTTCGAATTTTCAATCGATTTTCTGCCTGTCAGGACTTGTATTTTTCTGCTGCAATGAGACTCGTATTTTTTTGTACAGACTTTTTTTTTAGAAAAAAAAAATTTTAAATGCATTTTGAGTTATTTTAAAGCGATTTGATCCAACTTGTTATGCACAAACTTTGAAATTTTTTAACTTAGTTTTTCACTCGTCAGAACTTGTATTTTTCTAATGTAATGGGACTTGTATTTTTGCTGTACAGACTTTTTTTTTATAAAAAAAATTTAAATTGCATTTTAAGTTTTTTTATAGAAATTTAATTTAACTTGTCATGCATAAACTTTTAAATTTTTAAGCTCGGTTTTTTACTTATCAGGACTAGTATTTTCCTTTTGTAATAGGACTTGTATTTTTGCTGTAAAGAGCTTTTTCTTCTTTTATAAAAAAATTTAATTGCATTTTTTAATATTTTAAAAGAATTCAAATAAATTAGTATGCGGAAATTTTTAATTTTTTAACTTAGTTATTTGCTGCTTAGGACTTAAATTTTATCTCTGCAATGATACTTGTTATTTTTGCTGCAGCAAAACTTTTTCTTGTTTAATAAAAAAAATTAGAAATTAAATTTTTAATTATAAAAATATTTTATATTTATTGTTATGCACGAATTTTAAATTTTTTAATTGATTTATTGCCCATCAGGACTTGAATTTTGTCTCTGCATTGAGACTTGTTATTTTTAGTGTAGCAAAACTTTTTTCTGTTTAATTACAAGAAAAAAAAAATTAAGTTTTAAGATATTTTTAATATTTTATGTTAATTATTATGCACGAATTCTAAATTTTTGATTTAAGTTTTTCTCGTCAGGACTTTTATTTTTCAGTTGCAATGAAACTCGTATTCTTGCTCTAGCAAGTCAGTTTTTACGGAAAAAAAAAAATTTAATTTTAAGATATTTTAAATATCTTAATATTTATTATTCCAAACGAATTTAAAATTTTCAAATTGATTTTTTTGCTCTTTAGAATTGTATTCTTCTGCTGCTATGAGACTTGTATTTTTGATGTAGAGAGACTTTTTTTCTTAATAAAAAAATGTTTAATTGCATTTTAAGATATGTCAAAGAAATCTCATTAAACTTGTTATGCCTAATCTTTTAATTTTCAAACTGAGTTTCCTACTCGACATAATTTGTTTTTTTTTGCTGTAATGGGACTTTTACTTGTGCTGTAGTAAAACTTTAATTTTTTTAATAAAAAAAAAAATTTCATTTCAAGATATCTTAAAAATTTTTATGTTTATTTATATGCACGAACTTAAAATTTCAAAATTGATTTTTTTTGTGAGGACTTATATTTTTTTGCTGCAATGAGACTTGTATTATTGCTACAGCAAAACTAATTTCAGAGTTTATTAATTTTTAGTTAATTAATTAATTTTTAAAGTTTAAGTTCAAAATTGAAAAATCGAGTTTTTATTTCATCAGGACTAAAATGCTTTTTTTGCAATGGGACTTGTATTTTTGCTGTAGCAAAACATGTAAAAAAAAAAAAAAAAAATTTTAATTTGAAGATATTTTGAATATTTTTATGTTTATTATTTTGCATAAATTTTAATTTTTAAATTGATTTTCTGCTGGTCAGGGCTTGTATTTTTCTGCTGCAATGGGACTTGTATTTTTGCTGTACAGATTTTTTTTTTCATGAAATAAAATTTAAATTTTATTTCAAGTTATTTTAAAGAAATTTTATTCAACTTGTCATGCACAAACTTTTGAATTTTCAAACTTAGTTTTTCACTTATTAGGACTTTTTTTTTCTACTGTAATGGGACTTGTATTTGTGCTGTAAGGAGCCTTTTTTTTATTGAAAAAAAATTTAATTGCATTTTTAAATATTTTAAAAGAATTTTGTTAAATTTGTATGCGCGAATTTTTAATTCCTTAACTTAGTTTTCTGCTGCTTAGTACTTGAATTTTACTTCTGCAATGGTACTTGTTATTTTTGTTGCAGCAAAACTTTTTCTTGTTCAATAAAAAAAAAGGAAATTAAATTTTTAAATATAAAAATATATTATGTTTATTATTGTGCATAAATTTTAAATTTTTAAATTGATTGTTTGCCCATCAGGACTTGAATTTTTGCTCTGCAATGAGACTTGTATTTTTGCTGTAGCAAAACATTTTGTTTTATTGCAAAAAAAAAAATTTTAATTTAAAGATATTTTAAATGTCTTTATGCTTATTATTTTGCATAAATTCTTAATTTTTTAATTGATTTTCTGCATGTCAGGGCTTCTATTTTTCTGCTGTTATGGAACTCTCATTTTTGCTGTACAGACTTTTTTTTTATAAAAAAAAATTAAATTGCATTTTAAGTTATTCTAAAGAAATTTTATTTACCTTGTCATGCACAAACTTTTAAATTTTCAAACTTAGTTTTTTTTAGTTATCAGGACTTGTATTTCCCTACTATAAAGGGACTTGTATTTTTGCTGTAAGGAGCCCTTTTTTATTAAAAAAAAAAAAAAAATTTAATTGCATCTTTGAATATCTTAAATGAATTCTATTTATTTTGTCTTTCGCAAATTTTTAATTTTTTAACTTAGTTTTTCGCTCGTTAGGACTTGAATTTTATCTCTGCAATAAGTTTTGTTATTTTTTCTGTAGCGAAACTTTTTCTTGTTCATTTAAAACAAAAAAAAGATTTTGAATTTTTCAATTTTAGAAATATTTTATGTTTATACTTATGCACGAATTTCAAATTTTTAAATTAAGTTTCTTCCGTCAGGACTTGTTTTTTTTTTATGCAATGGGACTCGTACTTTTGCTGTAGCAAATCTTTCCTTTCTTTAATAAAAAAAAAAAAAAATTAAACTTTAAGATACCTCGAATATTTCTATGTTCATTATTTTGCACGAATTACGAATTTTTAAATTGAGTTTTTGCTTGTTAGCACTTGTATTTTTTTGCTCCAATGAGACTTGTATTTTTCTTAAGCAGTGGGACTTTTGTCTTACTCAATAGAGAATAAAAAGAAATATAGGAAGTTAAAGACATTATAATTCTCTAAGAAATGTTTTTGTAGGTTAACTTTGAAATTTTAAAATCGAGTTTTTATTTAATCAGGACTTGAATGTTTTCTCTACAATGGGGCTCGTATTTTTGCCTTAGCAAAACGTTTTGTTTAATTGATAAAAATAAAATTTTACTTTTTAGATATCTTGAATATTTTTATGTTTACTATCCTGCACGAATTTTGAATTTTTAAATTGATTTTTTGCCTGTCAGGACTTGTATTTTTCTGCTGCAATGGGACTCGTATTTTTTCTTTACAGACTTTTTTTTTCATGAAAAAATAATTTAAATTGCATTTTAAGTTATTGTTGCGTAGGATTCTATGGTTTTGGGATGCGCACGAAGTAAATAGTCGAGGAACTAGTATCAACGTTTTTTATCTATGCAAAAACGAGAGAAGAGCGCGTCGCGTGTGTACGATGTTCGTCCTTGACGGTTCCAGCCAGAGAGAGCGCTTCTTTTAGCATCCTATCTGCTTATCGCTTTGCTCCCTCCCACTACAATCATTTCTAGTAGGCCCCAAAAAGAGGGGGCACACGTACGTGTAGCTATGATATCGTACGTGACACGTCCGAGGCCGCGCCGCTATCGTTCTCGATGGCGATTTCCCTTTTTAATTTACATGTTTGTGCTAGAGTAATGTTCGTGTAATGTTGTGTATATTGTATGTGAGATTTCTAATGTAGGAGTAAAAAGGTGGAGAGAAAAAAAAACCTGTTTTTGTTCCTCCTTTACACAAATTCGCTAAATTGTTTTTTTTGTGTCAGAATTTATTGTTTTTGTTCACGCTCTTCTCCCTTTATAATATAGTGCAATATTGCAAAATTCTCATTTATAAATTCATAGAGTAAAACAATCTTCAAGTTATTTCTACTAATTATTAACTAAATATTTAATCCTACTGTAGGTTATCCATGTTAAACTTGTAAAATATGGCATTACAGTATGTTATAATGTATCGTATAATATTACTTATTTTTCTGCTGTTGATTCGATCATTCTTTTAATGTTTTTGATTCGTGTTATTATTACAGTTGGCTGTGCTACGAGCCTGATTTATATTTTCACATAATGCATTTTTGTTCGTAAATATGGCAACTAAATTATAATAAAACAAACTTAACCTTGATTTATGTATGTATACAAAATTCAATTAAAAATTTTTTCCTTTTTTTTTTTATATACATATCCTCTTATGCACGAGGACGTTTCGTTTTTTTAGCTGCCGGAGGTGCACTTCTGACCGATACGCGTACTTGGTTTTGCGATGCGACTGGTCTTTGTATGGTCTGTAGCACTATTGGTTGCGCTGTCACTGCACCCGCCGCTGCGCCTTCGCTTCCGGAACGGTTCCTTCTACCTGTAAGCATTTTAGCCAAATTTAGTTTTAAGGGGCCCCCCCATTTTAGGAACCCGAACGACCCAGCTGCTGTGCCTAAAGCTATTTCTGCAGCCATCCACGCGTACCCTTCCCAGTTGGAAAATTTTCCTTCCGTTTGACCTACTTTACGTACCCTTTGAACTATGTCCTCTAGCTTAGTACCGATCGTTAATTTATCTTCGGGACCGTGTTCTTGGCTACTGAGCTCCTGTAGTCCGTCTCTTTCTATTACTTATTTTATTAGGTTCAGCAATTCATCTCCTTTTGTTCCTTTCATCTCTTGTATAATCTTTTGCAAGTTCAGAGTTGGGCCCTCCAGATTAACGACGTGACTCTTCCCTTCCTCCTGACCCGGTTTAAGTCTGGTTCCTGACACTTGGGCAGTACAGTCCTTTGCCAAGTCTATTACTTCAGCGTGGGACACCTTTATCGTCCCGTGTTTTGTGTGCTCGCATTGAACATGTACCTTTTCTTCTCTTCTAGTGCTGAACGCATGCTGATTTTTTGCGTGGAGTCGAGTCTAGTACGCCCCCTTTAATTTTGCTAAGACGATCGGACACTCCTCCGGGTTGTCTATTGTTTCTCCTAGGATAAGTCGTATCTCGCATGGGTGATCTTTCTCCACTTCTTGCGTCGGTTCTATTTGTGCGCAAATGTTTATCTGGCCTAATTTTTTACATTGGTCGACCGCTTGTCGGGATATCGGAGCGAACCTTTTTTCACTCATGCTACTTACTATATATTCGTACGTCGGTTGTTGGTATGCCACCATATTTGTTATGTTAAACCCCTCTTGCTCTACGGGTAGCGGCGTTATTCTAAGCAGGTCTAGTTCTTCCTGCGTTACCAACGGTATTTCAATGTGATATATTACTTTCCTATTGAGTGCTACCGTTGCTATTTCTGCTATTTTCCCTACTCTTTCCTCTGTCATTGTGCCCTCATCTCCTGGAATCCTGAGATCTGGCCTGAACTGACTTACTAGTATTTCTGCCTCCGATATCGTTTTTAAGGCTGCTTCCGGTAGATGCGATATTCCTCGACTGGCCAAATAAATTATATCCATCGCTGTTCCGAATTTCGCTGCTAGTTTATCAGCCAGCTGCTCGAATTCTTAAATTATCTCTGGCATTCTATCATATCCGCTTACCCAATATGTAAATATTTTAAGCCCTTTTTCTTTAACATCCCCTGCTTTATCCTCATAATTTTGTATTATTTGCATTGTTTGTTCGTGATCACCGAACGCAGAGACTCTTATTTGTTCTTTGAGATATTTCGTTATATCGGTCGTACTTGTTAAATTTAATTCCGTCAACTCCCGTATCTTGTCCTTGTTATATTCCAATATCTGCCCCTGTAGTACCTGTACTGTGTCCTACTTGGCTGCGAACTTCTTGCCCTACTACTGCCATGTACGCTGTTTCGACACCTTGCAGCGCTTTTATGGTCTTGTGAGTAGCCATTCTTATGCGATTTCTGCAGGCATCTTCTTTGCTTATTGTTACTCTGCATTTCCATTCCACTTGATTGCTTGCTCTCGCAAATGCATCCGTTTCTCTGATTCTTCGATCCCAATCTACATACCATATTATTTTCCAAGTAGACGCAACTGATTGAGCCTGCCCCAGATTTTCCACTAATATCCCCGGATTCTTCTCGAATAGCTCTACTTCTCCCGGTTGCTTTCCTATCAGAGTGGCTTCCCCCCTAAAACATAGAATAGATACTTTTTTTTTGATACCTACATTTCCCTTTTTGTAAATTAATTTCCAGATTATTTGAGAGAAAAGGAGAAAAGGAGTAGAACAAAGAAAAAAAAATTCCTCGAAATGTCACTATTGTACGGCTCCGATTACCCCTTCTAAATCCTAATATTTCGTACCAGCAATGTTAATCCCCGAAACAATGATTCTTAAGGACGGATAAGATCGAACTTTTGCAAGTCAAGTCAGGATGTGGCCTCTACTTGTACATGTTTTTTTTGTGTATT
Organism: Copidosoma floridanum; assembly: GCF_036245765.1. Lineage (NCBI taxonomy): Eukaryota > Metazoa > Arthropoda > Insecta > Hymenoptera > Encyrtidae > Copidosoma > Copidosoma floridanum. Next base: position 289 of record NW_028321961.1, on the reverse strand, counting down.
TCCTTATTCTCTACATTTAACTTATATTTAAGGTGTGCTTGACCGAGGTGTACGTATGTGTATATTATATATATATAATATATATATCTATTATATAACAACCTATCGCTATGCGACAAAATTATTGTATTATGTCTGTCTATCGGCACGTTCGGCACTGTGAGTCATTTACAACAGGAAGACGCATGTGGTACTTCAGATTGGCAATTGTCATACATGCTGCCCCTGCACGTTTCCTCGTTTATTATTCCCATGCTAATTTTCCCCTTTTCTATTTTATCGATAGGAG
>NW_028321959.1:0-16569 GCF_036245765.1 Copidosoma floridanum | reverse complement strand
TTTAATATCTAGTAACAAACCTAAGCTGATAATTTTTGAAAGCCAACTTAACATGAAAGCCACAGATTTTAGAAAGCTAGGTTTTCATGGGAGCTAATAATTTTTGTGAGCTAATTTGTCAGTCGTATATTTTTAAAAGCTCCTTACTCATAAAAGCCAATTATTCTTAGAAGCCAAACTAACATGAGAGCTGTTGATTTTTGAGAGCTACTCACGAGTAACAGCTAATCATCCATTGGAACAAACTTAACATGGAAGCCGTTGATTTGTGAAAACTAGTTACGAATTAAAGCTAATGATTCTTGGAAGCCAACTTAACATGGAAGCCCAAAATTTTGAGACTTAGTTACACATAGGAGCCAATGATTCTTAGAAGCTAGTTACACATAGAAGCCTATGATTCTTGGGAGCCGATTTGACATGGGAGCCAGAAATTTTTAAGAGCTAATTACGCATGAGGGCTTATAATTTTCAAAAGCTTACTTGTCACGAAAGCCTAAGATTGTCACAAGCTTGTTACACATATGAGCCAATTATTCTTGGTTGCTAACTCAACATGCAAGCCGTTGATTCATAGAAGCTCTTCACACATGGGAGCCAATGATTCTTGTATGGCAACTTGTAATGAGAGCTGTCAATTTTTAGAAACTTCTTACTCATGAAAGCCAATCTTTCTTGGGTGCCTACTCAACATGAGAGACGTAGATTTTTCAGTGCTTGTTACACATAAAAGCTAATAAGTCGTGGGATTTAACTTAACGTGAGAGCTGTCTTTTTTTTAAAGCTAGTTACACATTAAAACCAATGATTCTTGGAAGCCAACTTAACATGGAAGCCAATAATTCTTAGGAGCCAACTTAACATGGAAGCAAATGACTTTGGTGACCCAACTTTACATGGGAGCCGTAGATTTTCGAGAGTTTGTTGCAGTTGGAAGCCAATAATTCTTTAAAGCGAACTTAACATGGGAGCCATAGATTTTTGTGAGCTAGTTACACATGAAAACCAATTATTCTTAGGTGCTAACTAAACATAAAGTCCTCAGACTATTGAAAGCTAATTACAAAAGAGAGCTAATGATTGCTTAAAGCTAACTTTACATGGATGCCAATTATTATGGAAAGCCAACTTAACATGGAAGCCGAGATTTTTCAAAGCTAGTTTCACATGGAAGCCAATAATTTTTGGGATTCAACTTAACATGGGAGCCAATAATTTTTGACAGTTAACTTAATAAGCAAGCCGAAGATTTAAAGCTAGGTACCTATGCGAGCTAATGTGTCTTGCAAGGCAACTTATTATGGAAGGCAATGATTCCGGGAATCAAACTTTCCATGCGAGCCGTAGATTTTTAGACCAAGTTACACATTGGAGTCAATGATTCTTGTGAGTCAACTCAACTTAGAAGGCGGAGATTATTAGAAGCTAGTTACACCTGAGAGCCAATAATTAACAAAAGCCAATTTATTATTGAAGCCTTAGATTTTTTGGAGCTAGTTACGCATGATAGCCAATGATTTGTGGGAGCCAACCCAACCGGAGAAATGTAGATTTTGCAAAACTAGTTACTCATTTAAACTTTTATTTTTTAGAAGCAAATCTCACATGGAAGCCAAGAAATCTTATAAGCTAGTTACACATGGAAGCCTATGATTCTTGGAAGCCAATTTGACATAAGATACGATAATTTATTAGAGCCACCTTATTATAGAAGCCAACGATTTTCAGAAACTAATAACACATGGAAGCCAATAACTCTTGCGAGCCCATTATACATGGGAACCGTAGATTTCTAGAAGCTAGTTTAACATAAAAGCTTATGATTCTTAGAAGCCAACGTAACATGAAGACGGTAGATTTTTTAGAACTAGTTAAAAATAGGGTTATTGGGTTGTTGGATTTAGGATTTAGGAGTTGGTTTCACATGGGAGGCAATAATTGTTGGAAGCCAACTTAACGATGAAGCTAAATTTTCGAAGGAGCTCCTTACACATCAAAGCCAATGACTCATATAAGCCAACTTATCATGAAAGCTGTAGATTTAGGAAAGCTCGTAACACATTGGAGCTATTGATTTTTGGGAGCTTACTTATCATAGGAGCCTTAAATTATCATAAGCTGGTTACAAATGAGAGCCAATAATTCTTGTGAGGCAACATAACATGAAAGCCGTAGATTTTTGTAAACTTGCTACAAATTAAAACTTATGATACTTATTAGTCAACTTATTATGGGATACAATAATCCTTGAGACTTAACTCAATATGAAAACCCATGATTTTTGGGAGCTAGTTACACATGGAAGCTTATAATTTTCAGAAGCTAACTTATTATGAAAGCCATAGATTTTCAGGAGCTTGTTACACATACGAGCCATTCGTTCTTGGTTGCTAACTTAACATGCGAGCCGTTGATTATAAGGAGCTTTTGACACATGGAAGCCAATGATTTTTGAGAGCCAATTTGTGATAAGAACTGTTGATTTTTAAAAGCTTGTTACTTATAAAAGGAAATAATTGTAAGGTTTCTACTTAACCTTGGAGCCGTTGATTTTTCAGTGCTTGTTTTACATAGAAGCGAATGAATCGCAGGGGCCAACTTAACATGAGAGCCGTTTATCTTTTCTAGCTAGTTCAACATTAAAGCCAATGATTGTTGGGAGCCAACTTAACATGGGAGCTAATGCTTTTTAGGAGCTAACCTTACGTAAGAGCCGTAGATTCTTGAAAGATAGTTAATCCTAGAAGCCAAAAATTTCAAGAAGCCAACTCAACGTGGAAGCTATAAATTGTTCTAAGCTTATTACACATGAATGCTAATGATTTTTGCGAGCCAACTTAATGTGAGAGCGCAAATTTTTGAAAGCTAGTTACGCATGGAAGCCAAGTTATCTTAAGAGACAACTAAACATGGGAGCTGCAGATTTTCGGTTGCTTCTTAATTATAGGAGCCAATAATACTAGGAAGCTAACTTAACATGGAAGCCGATGATTTTTGGAAGAAAACTTCACATGGCATCCGCAGATTTGACGGAGCTAGTTATACATAAAAACCAAAAATTTTAAAAAAGTAACTTATCATAGGAGCCAATAATTTATAAAACCCAACTCAACATGGAAGCGAATAATTTTTTAGAGCTAACCTAACCTGCAAGCTGGAGATTATCGTAAGTTTGTTACACACGGGAGCCAATAATTGATGGGAGCCCACTTTATATGGTAGCCGAAGATCTTTAGGAGCTAGTTACTCTTGGGAGCCAATGATTCTGGGGAACTAACTTATCATCATAGCCATAGATTTTCGAGAGAGTTACGCAAGGGTGCCAATAATTGTTTGAAGCAAGTTCCAAATAAAAGCCAATAATTTTTAGGAGCCATTTCAACATGAGAGTCGTAAGTTTCTGAGAGTTAGTTAGACATAAAAAAAAATTATTTTTGGGAGCAAACTCAACATGAGAGCCATAAATTTTCGGCAGCCAAATTAACATGGGAGACGTAGATTTTCGGAAGCTAATTAATCATAGGAGCCAACAATTCTAAGGAGCTAACTTAACATGGAAGCCTATGGTTATTGCGAGCTAACTTATTATGAGATAGTCAATTTTTGGAAGCTAGTTACACATGAAAGCCAATGTGTCTTGTGAGACAACTAAACATGCAAGCCGCAGATTTTTGGAAGCTAGTTAATTATAGGAGCCAATGATTCTTGGGAGCTAACTTAACATAGGAGCCAATATGATTCTTAGGAGCCAACTTAACATGGTGGCCGTAGATTTTTAAGAGCTAGTAACACTTGCAGGCTTATGATTTTTAAAAGCCAGCTCAACATAGGAGCCAATAGTTCATTGATCTAACTTAATATGAAGCCAATGATTTTAAAGAGCCGATCACACATAAAAGCCATTGCTTCTTGGAAGCAAACTTAACATAGGAGTCATAGATTTTCCGGAGTCAGTTACTTAGGGGAGCCATTAATTTTAGAAGCCAACCTAACATAGGAGCCGTAGATTTTTAGGAGCTAGTTACAAATAAAAGCTAATAATCCTTGGTTGCCGACTTAGCATGGAAGCCGTAGATTTTTATAAGCTAGTTACACATAGAAGCCAACGATTTCGAGGATCCAACTTAACATGGAAGCGATAGATTATGAAATTAAGTAACACATGAAAGCTAATAGTTCTTATAAGCCATTTTAACATGAGAGTTAAAGATTTTTAGTATCTAGTAACACATAAATGCCAATGATATTAAGGAGTCAACTTAACATAAAAGCTAATGATTTTAGGGAGCCAACTTTATGTAGCAGCTAATAGTTTATGGGACCCAACTTAACATTGAGCAAATTATTTTTAAAAGCCAATTGGAGCTGTTTATTTTCAATAGATAGTTACTCATAGGAGCGAAGATAACATGGAAGTAATAGATTTTTGGAAGCGAGTTACACATAGAAGCCAATGATAATTGCAAGCCAACTTAGCATTAAAGCCGTACATTTTTGCAAGCTAGTTACACATGAAACCTTATGTTCTTGGAAGCAAACTTAACATGGTAGCTTATAATTTATTTGACACAACTTAACATGGAGCTAATAATTGTTTAGAGCTAATCACACATTAAAGCCTAGGATTTTTGGAAGTAAACTTAACATCATAGTCGTAAATTTTTGGGAGTTAGATACACATGGAAGCCAATGATCCTTGCGAGCCAACTTAATATGAAGAGTCTGAATTTTGGGAGCTAGTTACACTTGAGAGCTAATGTGTCTTGGGAGACAACTTAACATAAAAACTAATAATTTATATGACCCAACCTTACATGGAGCAAACTATTCTTGATAGCCAAACACACATGAAAGTCAATGATCCTTGGGAACAAACTTAACATGGGAGCTACAGATTTTTGGAAGCTAGTAACAAAAGAAAACCAATTATTTTGAGGAGCCATCATAACATTAAAGCCATAGATTTTCGAAAGCGAGTTACGCATAGAAGCCAACGATTTTTGCGAGCAAACTTGGGACAAAAGCCGTAGATTTTTGCAAGCTAGTAACACATAAAAGCTTATGATTCTTGAGAGCCAACTAAACATGGGAGCTGTAGATTTCTAAGGTCTTATTACACTCAAAATCAAACAATTCTCAGAAGCCTACTTAACATGAGAGCCAATAATTTACAAGACCAGACTTAACAAAGTGCTAATTATTTTAAAAAACCAATCACACATTAAAGCCAATGAATCTTGGAAGCAGACTTACCATAGAAGCCATAGATCTTTAAAAGTTAGTTACACATAAAAAAGTGTGATTTTTAAGAGCAAACTTAACATGAAAGCTATAGATTTTCAGAAGCTAACTAAACATGGAAAGGATTATTAAGAAAAAAAAATTACATATGGGTGCCAATTATTCTTAGGAGACAACTTAACATGGAATCTAATAATTCTTGAGAGACAACTTAAGATGGGGGTCGTATATTTATAGAAGCTAGTGACACATGGAAGCCAATTATTTTAAGAAGCTAACTCATCATGGGAGCTGTAGATTATTAGGAGCTAGATACCTATAAAAGCCAATGATTCTTGGAAAAAAACTTAATATGGGAGTAGTAGGCTCTTGGGAGTTTGTTACACATGAAAGCTAATAATTCTTGAGAGCTAACTTAACATGAGAGTCAATAATTTTTGAAACCTAACTTAATATGGGAGCTTATGATCTGTGGGAGCCAACTTAGCATGGAATCCGTAGATTTTCAGGAGCTTGGTACACATTGTACCCGTTATTTATTAGAGGCTAAATTAACATAGGAGAAAATAATTTATGGGACCCAACTAAGCATAAGAGCCAATAGCTCTTAAGAGCAAACTCAACATGGGAGCCGTAAATCTTGAAAAGCTTGTTACAAATGAAAGCCAATAATTCGTGGGTGCCAACTTAAGATTGCAGCAGTATATTTTAAAAAGCTTGGAACACATAAGAGCCCATGATTCTTAAAAGCCAACTCAACACACGAGCTCAAAGTTCATAGAACCCCACGTAACATAAAGCCAATGATTTTTGAGAGCCAATCACACATAAAAAAAATGCTTCTTGGAAGCAAACTTAACATGAGAGTCGTGAATTTTTAGAAGCTAGATAAACATAAGAGCCAATGATTCAAAAAAGTTATTTTAACATAGGAGCCAAAAATTTTAAGAAACTAGTTACAAATGGAAGCCAATAATCCTTTGTGTACTCAAAAGAAAAGCCGTAGATTTTTTTAAGCTAGTTGCACATAGGAGCCAATGATTTTAAGAAGATAACTTAACATAGGAGCCAATGACTTAAAAAAGCAAATTACATATGAAAGACAGTTATTTTCAGAAGCCAACTTAACATGGGAGCTGTCAATTTCTTAGAGCAAGTTACACATGGGAGCTAACTACTTTCGGAAGCCAACTTAACATGGAATCTACCGATTCTTGCGAGACAAATTAGGATGGGAGGCGCAAATTTATGAAAGCTTTTGACACATGTGAGCGAATAATTCTTAGAAGCCAAATTAACATGCAAGACAATAATTAATGGGACCCAAATTAACATGGAGCCTAATATTCTTGAAAGCCAATCACACATAAAAGCCAATAACTCTTGAGAGCTAACTAAATATAAAAGCCAATGACTTAAAAAAGCAAATAACATATGAAAGACAGTTATGCTTAGAAGCTACCTTAACATGGGGGCCGCAGATTTTCAAAAGCTACTTCAACACAGAAGCCCATGAATTTAGGGAGCCAACTTAACATGGGAGCCAATAATTTTAAAGAGCCAACTTAACAAAGTGGCCGTAGATTTCCAGAAGCTACTTACACAGGAAAGCCATTAATTCTTGGCTTCCGACTTAGCATGAAGGCCGCAGATTTTTTAGAGCTAGTTACACATAGGAGCATATGATTTCAAGGAGCCAACTAAACATAAAGCCATAGATTCTTAGAAGTTAGTAACTTATGAAAAATAATGATTCCTGTGAGCCATTTTAATATAAAAGCCGTAGGTTTTTTATTTTTAGTTACACAAAATAGCCAATGATGTTAAGAAGTCAACTTTACAAGAAAGCCGTAGATTTTTTTTAAGGTAGTAACACATAGGAGCCAATAACTTTTGGGAGCCAACTTTACATGATAGCTAATGATTCTTGGGAGCCAACTTAATATAGGAGCCAATAAGTTATATAGGAGCCAATATTTTATGAGACCCATTTTAACATGGAGCGAATGATTTTTAATAGCCAATCATACATCAAAGCTAATTATTTTTAAAAGCTAACGTAATATAGGAGCCAATAATTCTTGAGACCCAAATTAAAATGGAGCCAACCATTTTTAGAACCAACTTCATATGAAAGCCAATTATTCTTGAAAGTCAACTTAACATGAAAGCCGTGAGTTTTTGAGAGCTAGTTACACATGAAAGCCAATGATTCTTGCGAGCCAACTTATCATAAGAGCGTAGATTCTGAGGAGCTAGTACCACATCAAAGCCAATGTGTTTTGAAAGACAAATTAACATGAGAGCAAAAATCCTTCGGAACCAACTCAACATGGCAGCCGTTCATTTTAAGAAGCAAGTTACCCATAGAAGCCGATAATTCTTAGATGCTAACTAAATATAAAAGCCCACTATTTTTGGGTGCTAGTTACACATAGGAGCTTATGATTTTTGAAAGCTAACTTAACATGAGAGCTAAAGATTCTTTTGAGCTAGTTTCACATGAGAGCTCATAATTGTTGGGGGCCAACTTAATATGGTAGCCGTAGATTATTAGAAGCTAGTTACACCTGGAAGCCTGGAACCTAGTTAACTAAGTATAGAGGCCAATAATTTTAAGGAGCTAACTCAACATAGAGGTCGTAGATGTAGGGAAGCTAGTTACACATAAATGCTAATAATTCTTACAGTTCAATTTGACATGAAAGTCAATAATTCTTGGGAGCATACTTAACATGGGAGTCGTAGATGTTTGAAAGCTAGTTACACGAAGAAGCTATTGATTTTTAGGAGCCAACTTAATTTGGGAGCCGTAGATTTCTGAGATATAATTACACATGGAAGCCAATGATTCTTAGCTGACTGCACATAAGAGGCAATTATTTTTGAAAGCCAACTTTACATGGAATCAGTAAATCTTTAAGAGCTAGTGAAAAGTGAGGACCAACTATGATTAGAAGCCATTTTAACATGGGAGGCAATATCTCATGGAACCCGACGTAAAATAAAAGCCAATAATTTTTGAGAGCCAATTTAACATGGGAGCCATCGATTTGTAGAAGCTAGTAACAAATAAAAACCAATAATTTTTAGGAGCCATCATAACATTAAGGCCATGGATTTTTAAAAGCAAGTTACACATATGAGCCAATAATTTTTGCGAGCCAACCTAATATGGAAGCCATAGATATTCACAAGCTAGTTACATATGAAAGCCAATCATTCTTAGGAGTTAACTAAACATAAAAGCCGTGGATTTTTTAAAGCTTGTTACACATAGAAGTTAATTATTTAAAAAAAAAAACTTAACATAGGAGCCAATAAAACTTGGGAGCCTACTCAACATGAAAACCCTTGATTTTTGGAAGCTAGTTACACATAGCATCCAATGATTCTAAGATCCTGACTTAACAAACAAGATATTAATTTAAGTAACTCAACAAGCGAGCCATAGATTCTTGGAAGCTTGTTACAAATTAAAGCTCATAATTATTGGTAGCCAACTTAATACGGTTTCCAAAGATTTTTAAGAGCTAGTTACACATAAAAGCCAACGATATTTGAAAGCCAACTTATCATGATATCAATGTATTTCCGAAAGAGTAACATATCGACGCAAATAATTTTTTTAAGCTAGTTACTTATCGGAGCTGATAATTTTTTTAAGGAAATTTAACATGAGAGCCTCAAATTTTTGAGAAGTAGTAACACACTGAAGCAAATTATTTTTATTAGCCAACTTTACATAAGAGCCAATAATTCATGATACCCTACTAAATATGGAGCCAAAGATTTATAAGATCTAATTACACATAAAAGCCAATAATTTTTAGAAGCAAACTAAACATAGCAGCTGATAATTCTTATGAGCCAACTAAAAATAAAAGGGAATGATTTCTGATAGGCACTTACATATGAAAGCCGATAAATTTATAAGCTAACTTAACATGGAGGCCGTAGATTTTTTCGATCGAGTTACACATGGGAGCCAATGAGTCTTGGAAGCTAACTTAACATAGGATCTTATCATTTTCAAAAGACAACTAAGGATAGGAGCTAATAAATTTTAGGAGCCAATTACACATAGAAGCCAACAACTCTTAAAAGTTAATTAAGCATCGAAGCTAAAGATTACAAGGAGCTAACTCAACATAGAGGTCGTGAAAGCTAATAATTCTTATAATTCAACTTGACAGGAAAGCCAATAATTCATGAGACCTAACTTAACATGGAGACAATGATATTTGAGAGCCGATCAAACATGCAAGCCAATGATTCTTGAGAGCAAACTCTACATGGCATCCGTAGATTTTTAAAAGCTAGTTACACATAGAAACCAATAATTATTAGAAGCCAACCTATCATAAAAGCCAATGATTTATGAAACCCAACTTTACATGGAACCCAATAATTTTTTAGAGCTTACTTAATATGCGAGCCGTGAATTTTCACAAGCTTGTTACCTATGGGAGCCGATAATTCATGAAAGCCAACCCAATATGGTAGCTTAAGATCTTTACAAGCTAGTTTTTCATAGGAGCCAATAATTTTTAGGAGCTAGCTCATTATGCCAGCAATAGATTTTTGAGAAAGTAACACATGGTCGCTAATAATTTTTTTAAGCTAGTTACACATAAAAACCAATGATTCCTAGAAGGCAAATTAACAATGGAGCCAATAGCTTATAGGTTTCAACTTTCAACTTAACATGGAGCCAAAGGTTTTCGCGATTCAATTACACATGAAAGCTAATGCATCTCAAAAGCGCACTTGAAATGGAAGTCGTAGATTTTTAGGAGCTAGTTACACATGGAAGCCATACATTTTTAAAAGTCAACTTAACATAGGAGCTGTAGATTTTCAGGAGCTAGTTATAAATGGAAGCCAATAATTCTTAGTTGACGACTTATAATGAAAGCCTTAAATTTTTTAAAATAGTTACACATAGAAGCCAATAATTTTAAGGAGCTTACTTACCATTGAAGCTATAGATTTTTTGAAGCATAATACACATAAAAGCTAATGATTCTTGCGAGCCAACTCACCATTAGAGCGTAAATTTTTAGAATCTATTTATAGCCAGGGTGTCTTGGAAGCCAACTTATTATAAAAGTTAATGATTTTTGAGAGCCAACAGAACATGATAGTTAATTGTTTCGAAAAGCAAATTATAAATAGAACAAAGTTATTCTCAAGAGCCAACTTAACATAGAGGCCGTCAATTTTGTTAAACAAGTTACACATAAAAGCTGATATCTTTTAGAGGCCAACTTAAAATGGGATCCAATGATTCTTGAGAGACAACTTAAGATGGGAGTCGTAGACTTATGAAAGCTAGTAAAACGTGAACTCAAACATTCTTAAAAGCCAACCTAACATGGAAGCCAATAATTTATGGGACCCAACTTAACATGAAGCCAAATATTTTAAGGAGCTGATTAGATATAAAAGTTAATGATTCTTAGGAGCAAACTTAACATGTAATCCAATAATTTTTGAAAGCCAACTTTACATGAGAGCCGTAGAATTTTGAAAGCTAGTAACACATAAGAGGCAATTATTCTTGAGAGCAAACTTGACTTGGAAGCCAATTGGTCTTGAGAGCCAACTTAATATGAGAGCCGTTAATGTTTAAAAGCTAATTACACATTGGAACTAATGATTTATTACAGCCAACTTAACATCGGAGCCAATGATTCTTGGGAGCCAACTTTACTTGAGAATAGTAAATTTTTATTAGCTAGTGACAATTGGAAGCCAATGATTCTTAGGTGCCAACATGACATGGAAGCCGTAGGTTTATGAGAGCTAGTTTTACACAAAAATTCGATGAATTTTAAAGCCAACTTAACGTAAGAGGCATTTATTTTTAGAAGCCAACTAAACATGGGAGCCATAGATTTTTGAAAGCTAGTTACAATTTGGAGTTAATGGTTTTTGAGAGCCAACTATCTATAAAACCCGTGAATTTTTTTAAGCTAGTAACACATGGGAGCCAATGACACTTGGAAGCCAACTGATTATGAAAACCATTTTTTTTGGGAGCCTACATAACATGGGAGCTATAAATATCTGGGAGCTAGTAACTAATAAAAAATAATGATTTTTTAAAGCCAACTAAATATAAAAGCCAACGATATTTGGGAGCTAACTGAACATGAGAGCCGTAGATGTTTAGAATCTAGTAACACATAGGAGCCCATGATGCTTGGTAGGTAACTTAACATTGAAGCTGATGATTCTTAAAAGCCAACTCAACATGAGAGCTGTAGTTGTTTGAGAAATAGTTACACATGGAAGTCAATGATTCTTGGAAGCCAACTTGACATGGAAGCAATGAGTTTTTAGGAGCTTGTTGCACATAAGAGACAATGATTTTTAGGATCCAACTTAACATAGAAGCCGTAAAGTTTCTAAAACCAGTTACTGATATATGCCAATGACTTTTGGGAGCCAACTTAAAATAGGAGCTATAGGTTTTAGAGATACACATTGGAGCCAATGGTTCTTTGGAGCAAACTCAACATGGGAGGCGATAATTTTTAGGAGTAAACCTTACATGGGAGCTATAGATTCTTTGAAGCTAGTTACACTTGGGAGCCAACAATTCTTGGGCGCCAAATTTAAAGGGAGTCGTAGATTTTTAGGAGCTAGTAACACTTCAAAGCCTATGATTTTCCAGAGCCGGGTTAACATGGGAGTCAATAATTTTTGGGAGCCAACTTATCATGGGATCTCTAGATTTTCGGGAGCTAGTGACACATGGAAGCTAATGATTCTTGGGAGCCAACTTAACATGGGAGCTTATGATTCTTGGAAGCCAACTTAACGTGGTAGCCGTATATTTTTGGGAGCTTGTAACATACGGTAGCCAATAATTTTTGAATGCCAACTTAAAATGGGAGCCGTAAATTTTTCGGAGTTATAAACACATAGGAGCCAATAATTCTTAGGAGCCAACTTAGCATGGGAGCTGTAGATTTTTAAGAGCTTGTTACACATTAGAGCCATTGATTCTTTGGAGCCAACTTAACATGGGAGCTATAAATATCTGGGAGCTAGTAACTAATAAAAAATGATGATTTTTTAAAGCCAACTAAATATAAAAGCCAACGATATTTGGGAGCTAACTGAACATGAGAGCCGTAGATGTTTAGAATCTAGTTACACATAGGAGCCCATGATGCTTGGTAGGTAACTTAACATTGAACCTGATGATTCTTAAAAGCCAACTCAACATGGGAGCTGTAGTTGTTTGAGAAATGGTTACACATGGAAGTCAATGATTCTTGGAAGCCAACTTGACATGGAAGCAATGAGTTTTTAGGAGCTTGTTGCACATAGGAGACAATGATTTTTAGGATCCAACTTAACATAGAAGCCGTAAAGTTTCTAAAACCAGTTACTGATATAAGCCAATGACTTTTGGGAGCCAACTTAAAATAGGAGCTATAGGTTTCAGAGATACACATTGGAGTCAATGGTTCTTTGGAGCAAACTCAACATGGGAGGCGATAATTTTTAGGAGTAAACCTTACATGGGAGCTATAGATTCTTTGAAGCTAGTTACACTTGGGAGCCAACAATTCTTGGGCGCCAACTTTAAAGGAAGTCGTAGATTTTTAGGAGCTAGTAACACTTCAAAGCCTATGATTTTCCAGAGCCGGGTTAACATGGGAGTCAATAATTTTTGGGAGCCAACTTATCATGGGATCTCTAGATTTTCGGGAGCTAGTTACACATGGAAGCTAATGATTCTTGGGAGCCAACTTAACATGGGAGCTTATGATTCTTGGAAGCCAACTTAACGTGGTAGCCGTATATTTTTGGGAGCTTGTAACATACGGTAGCCAATAATTTTTGAATGCCAACTTAAAATGGGAGCCGTAAATTTTTCGGAGTTATAAACACATAGGAGCCAATAATTCTTGGGAGCCAACTTAGCATGGGAGCTGTAGATTTTTGAGAGCTTGTTACACATGGGAGCCATTGATTCTTTGGAGCCAACTTAACATGGGAGCTATTATTTTTGGAAGCCAACTTAACATGGCAGCCCCAGATTTCTAAGAGCTAGTTACACATGCAAGCCGATCATTCTGGAAAGTTAAATTAACATGGGAGCCTCAGATATTTGGGAGCTTGTTACACATGGGAGCCAATAATTCTTGGGATCCAATTTAAGATGGGAGCTTATGATTCTTGGAAGCCAACTTAACATGGTAGCCGTATATTTTTGGGAGCTCGTAACATACGGTAGCCAATAACTTTTGAATGCCAACTTAAAATGGGAGCCGTAAATTTTTCGGAGTTATAAACACATAGGAGCCAATAATTCTTGGGAGCCAACTTAGCATGGGAGCTGTAGATTTTTGAGAGCTTGTTCCACATGGGAGCCATTGATTCTTTGGAGCCAACTTAACATGGGAGCTATTATTTTTGGAAGCCAACTTAACATGGCAGCCCCAGATTTCTAGGAGCTAGTTACACATGCAAGCCGATCATTCTGGAAAGTTAAATTAACATGGGAGCCTCAGATATTTGGGAGCTTGTTACACATGGGAGCCAATAATTCTTGGGATCCAATTTAAGATGGGAGCCGATGATTCTTGGGAGCAAACTTAACATATGAGTCGTAGATTTTCGGGAGATAGTTATACTTGAGAGCCAATGCTTCTTGGGAGCCAACTTTACAAGGGAGTCGTTGATTTTTGGAGCTATTTACACATGGGAACCAATGAGTTTTAGAAGCTAACTTAACATGAAAACCGTATAAATATGGACTTGCACTCGCGCAGACACAGACATGATTATATATAAGAACTTTCACGCTTATACATAAGCATTGCTTATATGAAATAATTTAGTTTTAATGCAGACGAACGATGACAGTAACTGGATGAAATTAATTCCCAGTCCAGCCGAGCTGTGCCTAAGTTAGTTGCTTATTACAACTTTACCTGCAGGCAGGCTTTTCTAAGCGTTAGCATACAGTTCTGGCCAGACTTGGGAATTTTATAGGACCTAACCTCTCTGACGTGGGAAATCCCTAGATCTGAATAAAATATACTATTAAACGTAAAGCGTGAACTTTAAATAAGGTACCATAACACAAGTGCCTATCACCCAATAACTCAGGTTGCTAACTGGCCACTTTATTCAATAAATAATTATTAATACAAGCACCTTTTATCTGTTGACTCAGGGACATGAGATATTAATTAATATTTTATTATAACTTAATTAAAATACTTGCAAGTAAGCACCCCGAGTCATTGGTGATAGGCTTTCCTGTTATAAGTTTATAAATATTTATTTAATAGAGTGGCCAGTAAGCACCTCAGGTTATCAGGTGATAGGCTTTTGTGTCATTAGTTTAAAATTATTTATTTAACATAGTGGCCAGTAAGCACCCCAGGTCATTGGATGATAGGTTCTTGTGTTATTCTTTATTATTTATTTATTAAGTTGAGTAGCTACTTAGCAACCCAGTTTATCGGGTGATAGGCACTTGTGTTATTTGACCTCATTTGAAGTTCGCGCTTTACTTTTGTTACCATATTTTTTCAGATCTAGTGATTTCCCACGTCAGAACGGTTGGGTCCTAGAGAACTCGTAAATCTGGCTGGAACTATATCCCAACGCTGCTTGGTTGCTTTATTTGGAGCATGCGTTTAAGCTTGACTGCCCATTTTAATTTATATTGGGTATGTAGATGTTTTACATTTCATGGCAACAGTTCTATAATTATAATCCCATTTTTCTGTGTATAAAAGTCTCAAGATTCTGTTGCCATCAAATTTGTTTTGTGTATTAGTCTTGAGTGCAGTTCATATCATTACTTGTTTTACGATTTGTTTTGCTATACTTAAATTGCGAAAATTAAACGTAAATAGTTCCCCTGTTAATGATGAAATGGCTAGTCAACAAAATCTAGAAGTTGATGATGCAAAATGCATTCTTGTCCGTTTTATTCATGAAAACAATGCTGTTAAAACGATATTTCAATGTTGGTTCGATGAAAATGACGAATTACATCTTGGTGAAGTAATCGAAAACAAGACTTAAAATGATATTATGGCCTAATTGTGATGTTAAAGGTGCAGAATCGATGAAAATGTACTTGAAAAATGCCGTTTTTAAAAGCTATCCAATCGTCATTTTAGCAGAAGGGGGTAAGTTGTCATCCAATAAACGGTAACGATTTGTTTCTTAACTGATTAATGTAACCTTGCTTTCACAATTAAGAGTTTGCATAAATGAATCAAAAGGCTTTTTAATGGGTGAAGTATGGAATTATTAGCTCTATTTAATGTCAAGCAATTAACATCATCCACGTTAAAGGAGCATTCCGACATTGTTAAATGAAATAAGAAGATGCCATCAACTTCACTGAAAGTATGGTAAAATTAAAAAGATAAAAAAGTTATCGTTGTATTTGATGACTTATTATTGCTTATTAGGACGTAGTTAAGACATTTTTATTATCTCATAAAAAAATACAAGGTTCATAAGTAAATAAAATTGACAATGTTATCATTACAAGCTCATACCAAATATCTTCATAAATATTAATTTATAATTTTTTTTTAAATAGAGTAGGAATGTAGATTCATATGACAGTAATGGCGATTACCAAACTTAGAGTCAAAGAAGCTTTACTGAAATAGTTATTGATATGAGTTGTTAAGAGAAGTCTGAAGACCGGAAGAGAAACTACATGGTAAATGATGTATAAACATTGTAAAGTATATTTTTCTTGGAAAAATAGACAAAATGACTAGTTAATAGATATTGTGTGATCAGCCTCATATATATACTGGTAACTTGATTTTTTTCCGTAGATCTAACAGTCAATTTTTTCGTGAAAAAAATTTTTTTTTCAATATCATGTAAAACATAATTAAAAAAATGAATTGAGTTGTAATCATAATAAAAAATGAGATTAAGCTATTTGTCAGGGGTGGAAAGAGATATTCATAAATGTTATATAGGCTTATTGGCTTTTAAAAAATTTTTTATTACAGCAACGTCCCAGGCGTTATATTTATAGAGATAATATCTCTATCGTTATACTCACCTTGTTAAGTGAGCCGAGCGCTGCATAGTGGCTTAGTATGATACTAAGTTTATTAGGTGAGTGGAATGAAATCGTATTCCAAATGACTTGGAAATAATGAGAGAAATTATAGTCTTTTGCAGAAGTAAAAAAAAAAGGTTTATAAGGGCTCATTTTGAAAAGAACTATGTAAAGCTTTTTTATTTCGTCCGTAACAGGAATATGGAAAGAAAAAAATAATTCTCTCATATTAGTGGCGAGAGGTGACGTTT
>NW_028321958.1:132500-135592 GCF_036245765.1 Copidosoma floridanum | reverse complement strand
TGTTGGTTCATCGCTCGCGATGTTTAACTGACAAGATTGTGGGACGTCCTACCGGTGGGCTTAGCTCGAGCGTCCGTCTCGCACGGGTCGGCCTAGCGGCTTTACCGTCGTTGGCGTTGGCCCGTCGCGTGCGTGCGCAAGAGCGGCCCAGCTTAATCCCATCGCCATGCTCTTCACCGGGTGTGGCGTTGGGCCGGTACGTTTACTTTGAACAAATTAGAGTGCTCAAAGCAGGCTTGTTAACGCCTGAATACCAGTGCATGGAATAATGGAATAGGATCTCGGTTCTATTTTGTTGGTGTTCGGAACCCCGAGGTAATGATTAATAGGGACAGATGGGGGCATTCGTATTGCGACGTTAGAGGTGAAATTCTTGGATCGTCGCAAGACGGACAGAAGCGAAAGCATTTGCCAAAAATGTTTTCATTAATCAAGAACGAAAGTTAGAGGTTCGAAGGCGATCAGATACCGCCCTAGTTCTAACCATAAACGATGCCAGCTAGCGATCCGTCGATGTTCCTCCGATGACTCGACGGGCAGCTTCCGGGAAACCAAAGCTTTTGGGTTCCGGGGGAAGTATGGTTGCAAAGCTGAAACTTAAAGGAATTGACGGAAGGGCACCACCAGGAGTGGAGCCTGCGGCTTAATTTGACTCAACACGGGAAACCTCACCAGGCCCGGACACCGGAAGGATTGACAGATTGATAGCTCTTTCTTGATTCGGTGGGTGGTGGTGCATGGCCGTTCTTAGTTGGTGGAGCGATTTGTCTGGTTAATTCCGATAACGAACGAGACTCTAGCCTGCTAAATAGGCGTTACTTCTGGTATCTCGAAGGCCAAGGCCCCGTCGCATGCTTCGTGCGATGTTTGACGGTATCCAATCCGTCGGTGTCGCGCGGGGCTGGCGGTGGTTTTTGGTTTTTACTACCGACGTACACAAAAATCTTCTTAGAGGGACAGACGGCGTCTAGCCGCACGAGATTGAGCAATAACAGGTCTGTGATGCCCTTAGATGTTCTGGGCCGCACGCGCGCTACACTGAAGGAATCAGCGTGTCCTCCCTGGCCGAAAGGCCCGGGTAACCCGCTGAACCTCCTTCGTGCTAGGGATTGGGGCTTGCAATTATTCCCCATGAACGAGGAATTCCCAGTAAGCGCGAGTCATAAGCTCGCGTTGATTACGTCCCTGCCCTTTGTACACACCGCCCGTCGCTACTACCGATTGAATGATTTAGTGAGGTCTTCGGACTGACGCGCGGCAACGCACTCGTTGCGTTGCCGATTGCACTGGGAAGATGACCAAACTTGATCATTTAGAGGAAGTAAAAGTCGTAACAAGGTTTCCGTAGGTGAACCTGCGGAAGGATCATTAACGTTCGCACGTAAGACGTCGCAACGTTTGTCATGAAAGAAAAAAAAAAAAAAAAAAAGAAATTTTGTTTGAAAGCTGCGCCGAAGGAAAATGTATAATCGTTGTATTTACGCGCCTCGCGCCACGTTACTTTTTCTTTCTCCCTCCTTTGACAAGGGGCTGTGAAAAATTAAGTTAACGGATTGGCGGTCGTAGGTTTCGATGCGTGCGCCAATGCCTAGCGTCTTTGTTCTATAATAGTTGAAACATACGATCGGGCTGGCCACGCTTGCCCTCGCGCACCTACGTAAAAATCGTAGGGTGCGCGTGCACAACGGATCTTTATTTTTTCTTTTCATTAACCAGTGTCTTGCCGTGGCAACCTCGAGGCTATTGGTCACGGATTTTATCACGAAGATTGAATTTCGACCGGACAGCGTTTTCCTCGAGTCAACGGTTATTATGTTGAAAGCCTCGTTGTAACGAGGGGGAACGTCGTCATTCGGTGGTCATGCAATCACTTCGTTTTAATGACATGATCGAGCTTACGAGGATAATAGCGTGTACGCGTTATTATCCAAGGTTTTGGAATGATTTTACGCCCCAATAAGCCGAGACTCTGCGTATAAATGTCGCGAAATATTATGAACTGTATGCGTGTCGCCGTTATTGCCCCTTTCATCTTGTTCTCAAGATAAAAAGAAATGGGAGACGCCGCTCGTTATCAAAAAGTTTCGTAATATTTCGTGGTGCGCCCCAATGCCTGCCGCTCGTGTCGCATTTGCGGGACGCAGCGGGGTGGCCCAACGGAGAACCGATGGGCACACTTTTTATTCGAAAGAGCCTGGCTCTCCGTTGCGTTTTGTATTGGTCATTTTTCGTATAATAAAAAATACGAATTGACCGAGAAAATATTACACTGTAAGTGTGAAAAATAAACTATAATAATGATAAAAATAAATTGATTACCCTGAACGGTGGATCACTTGGCTCGTGGGTCGATGAAGAACGCAGCTAATTGCGCGTCAACTTGTGAACTGCAGGACACATGAACATCGACACTTTGAACGCACATTGCGGTCCTCGGATATATTTCCTGGACCACGTCTGGCTGAGGGTCGTTCGATAAAAAAAAAAAACAAAAAGACTGCTGGTCACGAAGAGAAACCCGACGCGTCGTTATCAACTACCCGTCGTATAGTTTTTCTTCGAGTGTACGAGCGAAATAATTGGGCGTTCGTATGAAATCAAATGCGTCGCTCGAAATAAAAAAAGAATACTTAAAAAAGAAAAGATGAAATAATGGATTGTCGAAAACGAGAAATAAAAATTTGACCGGTTAAAGCGGCAACGTTGATGCCGTTTGAATCGTTTGTCATTCTTTTTATTTTTTATTGTTTTTTTTTTTCTTCCCAACTTTTCTTTTTTGGTCGTCGTTCGCCCGAGTCCCGGAGCTCTCATTAAATAATTGTTCATCCGAACACTGTTGAATCAAGAGCGGACCGGACGAGCCGTACGATCGTCAAAAATACTTTTGCGTCGCGGTTTTGAAAGCAAAGCAAAAAAAAAATAAAGCGTCGCAGGAGGTGAGGAAAGGAAGGAAGAAAAAATAGGAGACAAAAAAAAAACATTACCATCCGGTCGATGTGCAATCCTTTTATTTTATCTTTCTTTTTTTTTTGTTATTTTTTTTTTTTTCCAACGTTGTACGTGTGTGAAAATATTTTTTTTTTTGTCTCAAT
>NW_028321958.1:80000-82500 GCF_036245765.1 Copidosoma floridanum | reverse complement strand
AACCCGGCAGCGGAACCGCTTAAAATTCGGGCTCTCGCAAGAGTGTTCGTCGGGGTAACCCAAAGTGACCTGGAGACGCCGACGGGAGATCCGGGAAGAGTTTTCTTTTCTGCATAAGCGTTCGAGTTCCCTGGAAACCTCTAGCAGGGAGATAGGGTTTGGAACGCGAAGAGCACCGCAGTTGCGGCGGTGTCCGGATCTTCCCCTCGGACCTTGAAAATCCAGGAGAGGGCCACGTGGAGCTGTCGCGCCGGTTCGTACCCATATCCGCAGCAGGTCTCCAAGGTAAAGAGCCTCTAGTCGATAAAATAATGTAGGTAAGGGAAGTCGGCAAATTGGATCCGTAACTTCGGAATAAGGATTGGCTCTGAGGAGCGGGGCGTGTCGGGCTTGGTCGGGAAGCGGGTGCGGCTGACGTGCCGGGCCTGGGCGAGGTTCAACTTTGCGGCGGTTTGCGCGCGTGCATCGCGTTCGCGGTGTGCGCGTCGTAAATTTGTCGCGGAGGGCGACCGAGCTCGGTACCGTGCCTTGGCCTCCCGCGGATCTTCCTTGCTGCGAGGCTTACGTGACGGTTCCGCCGTTGCGTTCGTTCTCTTCGGCCGCCATTTAACGCTCAGCTCAGAACTGGCACGGACCAGGGGAATCCGACTGTCTAATTAAAACAAAGCATTGCGATGGCCCTCGCGGGTGATGACGCAATGTGATTTCTGCCCAGTGCTCTGAATGTCAACGTGAAGAAATTCAAGCAAGCGCGGGTAAACGGCGGGAGTAACTATGACTCTCTTAAGCTATGGCTAGCAGAAGGAGGGAACGACGGCGGGAATATGCTCGTGTGCAGAATATGTTTAAAAAACATATGAGCCGGGCAGCAAGGGAGGTTCTGGATGGGACACCTGAGGTGCGGTCACCTGGTATAGCGGAAATGTCTGCATATTGGGAACCTATCCTCAGACAAGAATCCGTACCGTTCCCTCCCTCGCCAAAGTCGCATGAACGCGAAGATCTGGCGTACGTGTGGCACCCGATAACTTGCGAAGAGACTATCGCAGTGTCCATCCTTTTGTCGTCGGCCCCAGGGATTGATGGCGTGACCGTCCGGGTATGGAGGGCTGTACCTGCGTGCGTGAAAGCCCTTTTCTTCAATATAGTGCTAGCCGCTGGAGCGTTCCCAGCTGAAATGCTGGTGAGCAGGACCGTGTTTCTCCCTAAAAAAGCGGTAAGTGAACAACCTGCTGATTTTCGACCTATTAGCATAGCATCGGTGGCAGTCAGACATCTTCATAAGATCCTCGCCCACCGTATTAGGGAAGCGGGGATCATAGATGTGAGGCAGCGATGCCTTGATGATGGCTGTGCAGAGAACATCACTGCACTAGCTGCGCTGTTGGAGGACGCGCGAAGTCGACTTCGGGAAATTCATGTTGCCACGCTTGACTTTGCAAAGGCCTTTGACAGCGTAAGCCACCATGCTATCACCGCCATACTGGGAGAGGCCGGCTTGCCTGCGAGTTTTAACAGCTATATAGCTCGCACGTATGCTATTAGTGGCACGGTGCTTGAAGTTGAGGATCAGCGCACACAAAAGATAGAGGTACGAAGAGGGGTTCGACAGGGCGACCCGTTATCCTCTCTGCTTTTCTGCCTGGTGGTCGACCGGGTGTTAAAGGCTTTGCCTGATGGGATCGGCTACGACCTTGGAGAGTGCCGAGTTAATGCGTTGGCATACGCCGATGACTGCACGCTCGTTTCCTCGACCACGAGGGGTATGAGCCAGCTCCTCCTGATTGCTGAGGGTAAGGGGCACGAGGTTGGGCTCTCGTTAAATGAATCCAAGTGCTCAGCTCTGTCGATAGTGCCTGCTGGCAAAGCTAAGAAATATAAGGTCCTGACCACTCCACAATTCCATCTAATGGATGGCTCGCCCATTCATCAGCTCACTCCAACCGAGGAGTGGCGCTATTTAGGAGTGGACTTCAGGCCTATAGGTCAGAAGCGGGCCAGTGCCACATTGACGGATGAGCTAGATAGGATCACGAGGGCTCCCCTTAAACCCCAACAGCGTCTCAAAATCTTGCGCTGTTTCCTGATACCCCGATACTACCATAGGTTGGTATTGACTGGGGTAACCGTTGGGAAACTCAGGGCTCTTGACATTCAGGTGAGGCATGCGGTTCGCGGATGGCTCCGATTTCC
The DNA here is from genome assembly GCF_036245765.1 of Copidosoma floridanum. Lineage (NCBI taxonomy): Eukaryota > Metazoa > Arthropoda > Insecta > Hymenoptera > Encyrtidae > Copidosoma > Copidosoma floridanum. Next base: position 80,307 of record NW_028321958.1, on the reverse strand, counting down.
GGCGGATATGGCTGTTGGATACTTCCACACTGCCTCCCGAGATGGCGGTCTTGGAATCCCATCCTTTGCTACTACCGTGCCAGGTCTTTCATTTTCAAGGCTGAAAAACATGGTAAACTCTTCCCTTCCCGCGGCGAGGGTTGCCGTTCAAACCCCGTGGGTCCAAAAGCGACTCACGTGGGCTGAAAGGGCTATCACCCGCGAGGGTGCTAGGCTAGACACAGCGGAGAAGAGGGCAAAGTGGTGGAGGGACCGCCTGTACAACTCGGTTGATGGTTGCGAGCTGCGCGAGTGTCGGAAGGAAAAT
>NW_028321957.1:0-38285 GCF_036245765.1 Copidosoma floridanum | reverse complement strand
TGTTGCAACGGTCATTTGATAAAAAGAACATTTTATAACCGATGGATTGACGTAGTTAAACATAGACGTAGACTAAGATTATTGGAAAATGAATTCTAAAAAATTGTTTCTATGTATACGAAAATTACTTGATTAAACTAATTTGATACTTTGATTTGTTTGTTATAGATCTCATGCGTACTATTCAAACATAGTGCTCTTCATCGAAATGTTCATGTTTTGAAAATGTTTGCAAATTTCCTGAATGTATTCGTTTTCCAACTTTTCGCCAGACGTTGCAAGGCTTATCGTGGCACTCATTATTCCATACGTTGATAGAATTAAAAAATAAAAAGCAGATATCCGCTTATAGACAATTGTATCAAAAAATGTACATCATGAAAACAGTTTCGGATATCATTTTTTATGTAAAATTTGTAGGTTATTTTCAAACATCGAGTATTATAAATTATCATGGTTCTACAGAATATAACGACAATATTCAAGAATTTGAGAACATTAAAATTGCTGAAATTTTATTTATAATAAATACAAATAAAATAACAGATATTTATGTAATAGCAATACAAGATGACAATTGTCAAAATGAATGGTGTGCGTCTGTTGGTATGCACTTGTAAAACACAAATACAAAATATATTGTAATAATGATTTTTTTTTAATTTTTAATAAATAGAGTTCTTCCCAACATGAATGTGAAACTTTTTTATTTTTCCCTAATTATATATTTTCTTTTAAAATTTTGATATTCAATATATATTATATACTAACGCTGTGGAAGAAAAATGATGATGGTTATAGTTGCGAAAGGTAAGTCACTTGCTTCTTTCATCTCTTTTACTCATCTCTTTTACTCATAGCATGATCATTTTTATGATATTTTTCAAAGGGGCTTGTTAAGATAAAGGAGAGAGAGCGAGATAGAGAAAAAAAAAGATGTCGCTACATTCTGTAAAAAATATATTATAAGAGCATGTTATAATATGTTTTTTACTAAGTATTTCATGATGTCTGCAAGTAGTAAGAAGGAAAAGGGTACTATAGAAGAGAAGACCCCTCTACTTACCAGAAAGAACGAGGAGAAAAAAAAGAAATCGTTATTTTCGTCGGTTAAAAAATTCACGACCGATCGATTCTCCAGCAACCAAAAATCTTGTCCAGAGAATAAATATTATAAGAGAGTGTAGTAGTTCACCATCATGGATTTGGTTGTAGATATACAAGGTTTTTATGACTCTGACAGGCGTTTTATACCAAAAGAAGTTGCCGTGGTAACGATACAAGCAAATGTCATCGGTCATTGGTTAATTAAACCACCCCGCCCATTCAACGATTTACCTTACGATGTAAAAAAGTATAATAATCACCGCCCGCTAGAAGTTCACGGTATAGAGTGGTTTGACGGAGATACCACAATAAATTATTTAAAATATAGTCTTATTACGCTTACTAAAAATTTCAAGAGAATTTACATGTATGGTAACGATGGAGCTGAGTTTATAAGTTCAATACTAGCACGTGAGATTCGCGACTTATCGCAAATTCATACCTTATTCAAAATGTATGAAAATAAAAAAATTGGTTTACCAATTTGTCTAACGCATGCGCAAAAACATTTCGAAGACAAGCAGTCATTTTGTGCATTGTATAGAGCGTGCATGTTAAAAGAATGGATCATCAAGACTGAATCTCTAAAAAAAGCATCAGCGTTGGATAGTGATGCATATTATAACGCCTACCAGAAGCTTAAACGTCAAAGATCGCTACGACCATCCCCTGGATGTCCTGACGTCGTGGATTGCGTCGGTGATAATGAAAAATGAAACAACTATTTGTTACTGTACGATTTTGAAAAAAGTTATTGCAAAATAAAATCGTCAAACTAATATTTTGGCTTTTTTTAGAGTGGTACCCCATCCGAAATTTTATTTTAAAAAATCCCATACTTATAAATATTAGGTGTAATAAAATACATAAATAAAAAAAAAATAAAAAAATTATATGCAAGCCCTGAAGAGATCAAATTGAATCAACGGTTTCATGTCGATGAAACCATTAACCAACTGAGCTATTCAGGACTTGCATCTTCCAAAATCAGAATAAGGTACTACAACTACTTTGTAAGTAATAAAAGTATACGAGTCGTTCATTTGCGTAGTTAGATACCAATGCAGGTAATATTTTTCCTGTGCATGCTCCTTCCATCTACCCAAGGGAGTAGTTGAGAGAAGAAGAGAGTAGCGTCTGATGTGTACGTAGAGACAAATCAGCTGACGCTCACACATCGAACCAACCCATGCGTAAGATGCATATATATATGTGTGTATATATATATATATATATATATATATATATATATATATATATATATATATATATACGCTTAAGTATTAGCTACAAAATCGTACTGTTGCACCCACCACCACAAAGTAGGTATGCTTTTCGGTAAAGTATTTAATGTACTAGCTTTTCAAAATATAATTAGTATAAAAAATATTGTCATAATAGATACCCGTTGGCAACATCCGTGGACAAGCATGATTTGCGGTCCAACTGGTTGTGGAAAAACAGTTTTTGTTAAAAGATTTCTAAATAATATAGAACAAATGGCAAGCGTTACATTTGACCGTATTTTATTTTATTATGCAGAGTGGCAGGATGGCTATAAAAGTGAGAATTTTTTGAAAAACGGACGACAAATTGAATTTCACGAGGGGTTGCCAAAACCTTCTGATTATTCAAACGATCCTCATCTTAAAAAACTTTTAATCATCGACGATCTGATGCGCGAATCGTCAAATCATGTTGTGGTAGATCTTTTTACAAAAGGGAGTCACCATAAAAATATTAGTGTGATGTTTATAACGCAAAATATTTTTCACAAGTCAACTCATTCGCGAGACACAAGTCTGAACGCATCGTATATTGTCGTATTTAAAAACCCCCGCGATCGCGCGCAGATACAACATTTAGCGAGACAGATATATCCTAAAGATCCGAAATTTGTGCAAGAGGCCTATCAAGATGCAACGGTTAAAGGTCATGGTTACCTTATGATTGATTGCAAACAGGACACTTTTGATGAGTTAAGATTTCGTGCGTGTATATTCCCCGACGACGAGTATCAATATGTTTACCTGCCAAAATATGCAACGAGTGCTTTCGCGCATTTGGGTTAAATTAACAGATAAAATAGTTTGTAGTAACGCATAGCTCTCAGTTTTCTTTTGAGAATGAAGCCATCAACACCGAAAAACGGACGTTTCAAACAACCCCCTCGTCGTGTAGACGAGACTCGTGAAGCTCCTTTTGAAAGAAAGTACATTGCAATATTAGAAGCTCTCGCTCATCTCAATAGAGAACAGAGAGTTGCATTATTAAAAAAAGGAGACAAAAAATTAATCGACCGCTTGTGCGAGTGAGTTTTAAACATTCTCAAAGGTGTTGTTTCTCTGAAAAACAGTCAAAAAAAAAATTTTAAAAAGTTTAAAAGTGTTTTAAGACAGTTGATTGCGAAAAGTCAAGGTAAAAATTCGTGGAAAAAAAAGAGGAAAATTATAGTTCAAAAAGGTAACGGTTTTTTACCGTTAATATTACAACCTATTCTAAGTGAAATATTATCAAGAATATTGTAAAAATAATAAAATGGAAAGAGGGAAAAAAATGATTTTACTGTCTAAAGACCAACTCAAAAGAATAAAAAGAGAAAGCACTACCGTAGGAGGAAGCCCCGGTCCTTCTACTCCTACACCCGCAAATAATTTTTTCACACATTCTATTTTACAAACCACACAGACAGCCGGAGATAACTTGAGTCGATTAGACGACTCGATGAAAAAAATTCTAGATTCAAATTCGTATAGCAATGAATACGATAAATTGAAGGAATACTTGAGAGTTTTACACAGGTATTTATACTTTATCGATGAAAAGCGTGAGCCAATGCAGATTGCTGAAAACGAAGTTAAGAATATCACTACTAATACAGATGATTATGGAATGAGCGAAGAAAAGATTGTCAGTACTGTGCCTAAAGTGTATCAACAAAAATCTATGCTGCTTTTAAAACATTTAAAAGGATACAAAAACAATATTAAGTGGGATAGTACAGGTACAGTAATTTATAAAGGTAAAAAAATTGATGGGTCAAATATTATCGATTTAATTAATGATGCTGCAAGGTGAAGGAAAAATGTTAAATCGGTGGGAAGAAACATTTTTGCTAAAGTACTTCGGGAGATAAACACTCCTTAAGAACTCGTGGGAAATACAGACCTCTTGAAAATCGTAGATCGCGACAGTTCAAGCTTGCTGTTGGATGGGGCCAGTAATATAAAGTCGCTCGGAGAAGACGAAGAAACGTTTGAACACGAGACTTTTTCATCACCTTTGGAAAAAACTGTACACGATTCATCTACACCAAAATCAAGCGGTGTTAAAAGCTGGTTACGATATTAATAAATAATGAATGTGCTAGAGAAACAATATTTTACCCCTAACCATGAAGCAGCATTTTCTGGGGTCCGCAATTTAATAAGAGTAAATAAAAACAAAATCTCCCCCGAGAAAATCAAAGAGTGGCTGCAAAAACATGATGCTTATACTTTACATACATCTATTCGGCGAAAGTTTCCACGGTTGTTTTACGATGTTAATGCTAGAGATGAATTGTGGGAAGCGGATCTCATTCAACTGACGTCATTAAAAAACTACAACGACGGAGTGTCTTTTATTTTAATTGTAATTGATGTATTAAGCAAATTTGTATGGGTGCAACCTTTAAAAGATAAAAGTTGCCGTAAGGTAACAGCAGGTTTTAAAAAAATTCTTGAAAATAGTCAATCTCGCTCGCCCTTTATGTTACAAACGGATCGCGGGACTGAATTTTTAGGCAGTGAATTTCAACGCTTTTTGAAAGACAATGCTATAAAATTTCAAGTTGCCAAAAACCCTGATGTTAAAGCGGCCGTAGTAGAGCGCGTCACTCGAACGTTTAAAGAGCGTATGTACAGATATTTTACATACAAAAATACATACCGTTACGTAGACGTTTTACAAGATTTAATTAGTGGTTACAATAATACCCCCCACTCTACAACAAAGTTAACAAGCAGTGTAACAATATATAACGCACAAATAGCACGACAAAATTTAGTCAATTCGAGACAACCTCGAACAAAACAACGGCACAGTCAAAGTAAATATAATTATAAAGTAGGTGATTATGTACGCATAAGCCGTGATAAAAATGTGTTTGAGAAAGGTGCAGTAAAAACATGGAGTGAAGAGATATTTAAAATTACTCGAATTTTGAAAAGACAAAATTTACATGTATATGAGCTCAGTGATTTAGATGATGAAAAAATTGAAGGATTTTTTTACTCTCAAGAACTTAACCCTGTTCGCAAAGAGCGTGTCTCGGAGCAAGACCATAAAATTGACAAGATCTTAAAAACAAGAGGGAAAGGGAAAAACAAACAACACTTTGTTAGTTGGGCAGGATACCCTGAAAAATTTAACTCGTGGATAAATTCAAGCGATTTAAAAAACAATGCATCATAACGAGTTTACTGTAACTCTACCTAGCAATAGTAGTATGATATATTTTCCGAACAATACTACAACAAATTTTTCCACTCAGTTACCGAAAGAGATCGAGCTTAGTGGTAAATGAGAGGTAGGAATTTCCGAGATTCACGTACCGTACACTATTTTGCATGTACGACGAAAAGAGGCAGTAATAAGCGATCCTGGTGAGGAAAAAAAGTGTTTTATTCAGCACGGCACCTACGACTCTGTACATAGTTTATGCGAGGAAATAAATAGAAAATGGTTGGAATACTATCATAAAGATAAGAAATGTCAGCAGCTAATTTATGATCATCGAGGCGGATTTGTATTTATTGGATTTCCAATAATAGGACCAGGACGTACAAGAACATGCGGAAAAACTCCAGCTGTATCAGCTGTAGTAAAACGCGTTATTGGGTTTGAGGAAGGACTAACCAAGATTGAGCGTGACCGTGCCGAAATAAGAGGGGATTACAGGCTATTGTTTCACGGTAAACAACCAGCAAGCTTATCAAGAGCGGTACCCGATCAACTTTTTATCTATTCTAATATATGTGAATCAAGTAAAGTTGGTGATACATTTGCACCCCTGCTGAAAATAGTAAATTTAGCCGCTCAAGAAATTAATTTCGGAAGCACAATTGTCAAGAGATATACTCCACCAGCCTACGTACCCCTCCTCAATAATAGATTTCATACAATTGATATAGATATAAGAGATCAATTTGGTAAACCAATATCATTTGAGTTTGGGACACTGACCGTGGTGTTACATTTTAGGAAAGTTTTCTTTTAAGCGAATCGTTACAAAATGGTTTTTTACGAGGGGTATCACACACAGCACGGGGGCGGAAGAGGAGTCAAGCATGTGTTTGCGGGGTCATATAGACAGAGAGGACATGGATTAGGCTCTTTTTTCACTGGACTATTTCGGAGTGCTATGCCCTACATAGTTAGAGGTGCTCGTGCCGTTGGAAAAGAAGTTTTACGAGCGGGAGTGAATATAATTGACGATATAGGGGAAAGCAATATTCCATTTAAACACGCATTCAAGAATCGGATAAACGAATCTGGTAAAAATTTAAAACGTAAAGCTACAGAAAAAATTGTGAAGCTGATGGAAGGATCGGGATATAATGCTTTACCATATAAGAAAAGAGCACAGTCTCGGCGTAGAAGCGGTGGTGTAAACAACTCGTTAAACACTGCAGAAAAAAAGAAAAAAAGTCGTTCGAGAAAAGTCAAGCGAAAAATAGGTACGCGTAAGAAAAATAAAAAAAAATAGTAAGAAAAAAAAATCAGACAGAAAGGTAAAAAAAAGAGTTGTTCGCAAAACTAAGAGAAAGGCAGTAAAAAATAAAAAATCAAAACCAGTAGATATTTTTGGATAATCATTTCTTTCCTGCATAGTCACACAGACCCTTGCTTGAAGAGCGAATTGGATTTATTTTCCGTTCCTCTCACGCAGACGGCATTAGAAGCTAACCGATGGGTGCATTACAAACATGTTTCGTCGTTAAGTGACGAGAGTCCAATAGAGTTCGTTATCAGTTCTCAAAACGAGGATTACATCGACTTGGCCCATACGATGCTCAGAGTGAATGTCGAATTGACACCTTACGACAAGGATGGGGATGCGCTTGTAGCTCCAGTAAACAATTTTTTACACTCAATATTCAACCAAGTTGACGTATATTTTAATCAAACACTCGTGACTCCCCCCAAATAATGCTTACCCTTACAGAGCATACATTGAAACGCTTTTAAATTACGGCCCTGCAGCAAAATCATCGCATTTGTCAACAAATCTTTGGGAAACAGATGTCGCTGGTGAAAGGGACGAATTACCCGGCTCGACAAAAAATTCAGCTCTTATTAAACGTCAAGAATATTTAAAAGACGGAAAGACCATAGACTTAATGGGTCATTTACACTGCAACGTATTCAATCAGGATAAATTATTATTAAACGGCGTCGAAGTTCGTTTACGTCTAATACGCTCAAAAGATGCTTTTTGTCTCATGGATGCTTCAACGAAAAATTATTCTATCAGCATTACCGAGGCTACGCTTCTCGTTCGGCGAGTGAAAGTTAGCCCTACAGTTTTGATCGCACACGCAAAAACTTTGGCTAACACTACGGCAAAGTATCCAATTACGCGCGTCGAAGTCAAATCTTTTACCTTACATAGCGGTATAAGCGGTGACTGTTTGGATAACGTTATCCTTGGACAACTTCCGAAAAGAATCATTTTAGGTTTTGTTGACAACAAAGCCTTCAACGGGGATCGAAAGATGAATCCATTCAACTTTCAAAATTATTCTATAAATTTTTTGTCGTTATACGTTGATGGTGTACAAGTCCCTAGTAAACCGCTGCAACCGACTTTTACAGGTAACACACCTATGTACGTGGAAGCATACCATACTTTATTTTCGGGTACCGGGATCTACTACATGAACGAGGAAAACAGTATTCACAGAAAAAACTATCCCCATGGGTATTGCCTGTTTGCATTCGATCTTACACCTGATCTCTCATCACATTTTGCAGGTCATTGGAATTTAGTAAAAAATGGTACAGTACGAATAGAGGTGCGTTTCGAGACAGCTCTCACGAAAACTATAAATTGCATTTAGTATGCTGAATTTGACAACATATTGGAAATAGATTCAAATCGTCAAGTAGTTGTAGATTTCAACTCATAAGAATTCATACATCTGTTATTATGGACTCGTTGCAACTGCGTAGAGCTCTTTGCAATATACCTGCAGCGACGGACGGCGTATTCCCCGCTGACCAGTTACCTTTTGTTTGGACGAGACCGTGCGCTCTCATAGTTAATACCGACGAAAGTTCCAAACCTGGCTCGCATTGGGTAGCTATATATGTTGATATTAAAGGTGATGGAGTGTACTTTGACAGCTATGGCCTCCACCCTCGATCTCTCATCATATTGATAGACTCAAAAGAAACTGCATTACTTACCATTGGAATGTACAACAGCTTCAAAATATTAATTCCACCGTTTGCGGAAATTACTGTATCGATTTTTTATTTTTCATGTGTAACAACTATTCTTTAGGCATACTTTGTTTATTTTTTTCAACAAATACTCTTGTAAATGATAAAATAGCTGTAACTTTTTTTAATCGTATAACTAGACGTAGAAATTATGGTAATAATCGTATTGTAAGCAATACATGTACTCAAACTAGTAAATCTAAGTGCAACCATAGAAAAGTACATTATTAAAATTTATATGTAAGCTTAATTCGATAATGTGAGTTTCTTAAAAAATACATGTATATGATACATTTTAAGATGGTTTTTTTTTAAAACCCGCCTAACCACCCACTCCTAATAATTGTTGTTTTACGATGTTTTTTGATGAAAATGAATAACTTAGAATTATATTTTTAATTTTTAAAATTTTCACACAAAATGTTATTGAGAAACGTAAGCATCAAGTAGACTTCCTTGACTTTAACCGATGTTCGACTTTAAGCCGATGCATTTTTCCAATCCCTGTAGACTCATGAGTAATAAATATTTGCTCGAAATGTATAAGTATTCCATAGCTCTTAGATTTCTCTGACCCTACTTACTCTACACTATAGGTTTTAGTCTACTTTCAAAACTATCAGCCAGTGGTCGAACAATCGGTCAAAATGTTTTTCGATTTGGTGTTACTTTACTTTACGTTTGGTGCAAAAATCGTGTTCTATTGTCATGAGACAATAGATTATGCTATAGATTCAATACACCATGATTTTAATTGGATGTTGATTAATATAGCTAAATATTTCGAAGAAAAATTAAAGGAATATTTAGAGTTTAAAGACGTTCAAGATTATGGTCGCCGCCTGGAAATGTCGGATGAAGAGATCGAAAGGAAAACAAAGTGGAACAATTTTGTTTCCAAGTGGCTCCAGTTCAAGAAGATAAAGAGGTGTGATGTGAGCGTAAATTTTCCTTATGAAGATCGATATGGTAATTATCTATTTTGTAATAACTTAAGTTATGGATCGGAAGCAATATGCTCGAAACATAAGAACATAAGAAGATCACTATGTGCAGCATATCACCTCACAACAAAAGCTGTAGAAGCCAACGTACCTGCGGATCATATGGGTATGGTGGCATTTTTTGAGCTGTTGCTACGTAAGCAATACGCTTATAAATTTAACTTAAAATCGGACGTAGGTCATCAAACATGGGAACTCGAATTGAAGAAACGGAGTCGCCACTTCCGTCTTCATGACGGATTTATTCAGGAAATTAATTGCGACGACAAGAAATGTGAAGAAAGGTGTCGTGAGATACAGGGACGATTTACCAAACCTCGTAAGCTCGTCATATATCGTAGAAATCGTCTTTTTTAAATGACATAAATATTAAATTAAATAGGATTAATAATATTGTAAAACATTTAAACATTCTGTTTATTTTTATATAATAAATGTATGAAATATATTTTTTAATTTATTTAAAAAACCCCACCCACCACCCGCTCCTTATACTAACCCTTACGAAGAGCGGTCAAGAATTAGAACAAATTTTTGAATTTTGCAATTTTCAAATTCTGTCACGCTTACCAATCGGCACAGTTGGAACTTGGACGCCTTAATTTTTCCCCCTCCAAAAAAAAAAAAAAAAAAAAATAATAATAATAAAAAATAAAAAAAAAAATTAATAAAAAAAAAAAATATAAAAAAAAAAAAATACAAAAAAAAAAAAAATAAAAAAAAAAAAATATAAAAAAATAAAAAAAAAAGTTACCGACCAGGCAGCGCCGGTAATAATATTCAAATTACGCGGGGCCACCGCGCGCCCTCTTCCGCGCATACTGGCTACCCACGCAGGATCACGTGGCCTGCTAAAATAGGACCCCGGCCACGCCCCCGCTCTCGCCGCCAGCCGTATGACATATATCTATGAGAGTGTCTGGAAAAATAGTACCCTTACTACTCATATCTGATTGCTTATAGCAGAGCGGTGAGACGGTTACTTGTGGGCGCAGAGATCGTGGGGTCAATTTCCTGAGTAGGATGTATTTTTTTTTTTGTTATCACCATGTTTATGATAAAAATTCTTTTTTTCCAACGTTTTTGAAGCATGAACAACTAATCACATTAATAGCTTTCAAATAATAAAACAAATAACTAAATAAGTGTACACTTTTGTTTCAAATTATAAGAAAATTATTTTTCTAGCAACCATACTAACTAGCAACATTCAAAGAATTATATATTTTACTAAGCATAAATTACTAGACATTTACTAAACATGAATATTAAGGTAATATTTTTAACATAATTTCTATTTTTGTTTTTCAAGTTGAGTTTAATTTTATTACGTGTTTTGTAATAGTTTGTTAGCAAATAAACAAATAAATACATAAAATCAATTTAACTATATGTATTTGTAAACTATTTAAGTATATCTAACAAAAAAAGTACACGATATTTATACCGTGTTTAGAGGCTACATCACTTTAGTTATCTAGTAATACATTAGAATAATAGAAGAATACTAAAAAAATATGTTATTGTTTGCTTATACGAATTCTTTTAGATTTTTTTTTAAGTGTATATCAATTAATAAGGTAAATATTTATAAAGAAGATAAAAAGTTTAACTTTTTTTAAAACTTATGCAAAAAATTGCAACACCCCATTATTGGTGTTATTATTTGTATTGGGGTTATCATTTAATTTTAAATTTATTTCTTTATAACAAAAACAGGCATAAAGACTTCATAAATTTTTGTATAAGTTTATATCAGTCCTTAATAGATAATTAATTACAAATTTGTATGTAAGTTCTTATGTAAGAACTGATTCAACAACTTATCTGAGAACTTATAACAGTTCTTATGAATAATTTTTAGATGGAATAGTAAATTTTCGTAAATTATAGTGCATTTATGTAAAAAGTATAATTTTCCCCCAAATGTAGTACATATTTTTTGTTTACTATCAAGCATAGAGTTTAGTGTCAAATAAGACTTCTTTTAGTACAGTTTATGGATATTTCTTCACAACATAAAAATTCTATTAGTATATCTGTATGAGGTACAAGTATCACGTTTTATATTTTATTTACGTGACTTTAACTTTACTAAAAATATAATTCTTATTTTCGTTGATTAACTTACTAAATGCAAACATGTTCGACTTTTTAGAATAATAATTTTATTTATCTCTTACTGTAAAAAAAATTTTAATTCATGTTGTTTTTTTTATCTGAGTTTGATTTTAGAACATGTTTGAAGATAATAGTTTTTTAGAAAATCATTTAATAAATACATAAAATTAATTTAAATATTTTATAACACGATTCTCATAACCCGTCTGGTGGCTACGTCACTTTAACTCTACAGTAATTTATAAGAATAGTCATAGAATACTAAAAACATACTTTAGTTAACGTTTATAGGAATTTTCTTCAACTTTTTTTAACACTATTAGAATCTTTAAAAAATTCTATTCATGCAGACATTCGCATATTTCTTAAACAATTCTTTTACCCAGAAAATCAGCTATTAAAGGTATCACTCAAACTTCCTGCAGTCAACACCCTTCACGCATTTTGTAAGTACAGCATTACAAATCGTTATTAAAAAACAAGTATGTATTTCTAACATCGTGATGTCACGCAAATACGCAATTCAAAAAAAAAACTAAAGATTTTCTCCATAGTTCTTATAAAATGACCAGAAATCATGGGGTTGAGTAACATCCCTACGACATTTTGCAAATCTTTTTAGCAGATCCGCAAAAATTTTTTTTTTTTATCAAGTTCAAAATTCTGATATTCTTAAAAAAAAAAATTACATTTATTTATAATATACATGAAAAGTTAAAAAAAATTTTTTACACATATAAATAATTTTTCTTACATAACATTTTATGTACACTTATAGTATTATATAAGAATTGAAAAAGTATTCTTTTAGCTTAGAATTTGGCAATTACTTTAAGATTACAGTATAAGATCATATTATTTTAAGTATGATAAAAGAATACTTTACACAACGCCTATTAGAATTCTTTTCGATTACTTTTAGAGCAGTACAAGGATCTTATAAGAATTCTATGGAAGCGGACATTCAAGTGTTAAAAAAGAATTCTTTCTTCTAAAAAAATTGCTTATTGGGATAAACTTTACAACAAAAATCAAAATAAGTGTGCAATCATTGTTTCTTTTATAATACGTAACCCCTTACTTACTTTACGTAATTATTTATTCGAAACGTTTCATGATCATTGTTTTCATCAAAATAAATGTAGTCGCAAAAGCGTACTATTCTACTGGAGATGGGATGCGTTTACCAAAGTGTAATAATTCAATCAACAAAAGTACACATATAAGCGAGCACAAGGCATTACTAACAATTGGCTGTTGGAAAATACAATTGTTCATTGTATGAATTAAAGTGCCCACAAAAAAGCATATTTAGAAATTTAAAAATACTTTAAAGAAGCACGAAACTATAAAAACTTAAAAACATATCGTGCTTAAAGTATTTTATTTATCAAACGACAAAATTTCATTAATTTAATGAACAAGTGTAAGCTCAATAACGATACATTTGAATAACATCGGATCATCAAAAACGTTGATATATAAGCTAACAAATCAAATATAGTTATATCAACGGTTATGCAGAAGGAGAAGTCAGCTCACGGTTTGGATAAAGGTGTCAGTTCAGAATTTGATTAAAAAATGTGTCAGCTCAAACTTATGCTGAAGAAGGCGTCAGTTCAATTTTTGATTAAAGAAGGTGTCAGTTCAAACACGATTTTTTTCTTTAGTTTTGTAGTGGCCACATTAATTATAGCTTAATCCCTATGTTTTATTCAAGACTCAAAGACATTTTTATTGATTTATTATTATCTAAATGCTATTTAGTATAAAAAACGCTCTGTAACTAATCCCAAGTAGTTAATCTCAATCAACCCAACAAAGTTACTGGTATTTAAATAATATTATACCTATTTACTAAATACACAAAATCACAAACAACTAATCCCCAATAACCTAATGCGCTAGCTTGCCTGCAGTTTTATTTACTTCCAAATAATCAAAGTCCCAAACAGCTAATCCCTAATGATCCAATGCACTCGCTTGTCTTCACTTTTGTTTATTTTCTAAAACTTTTCACACTTACAAGCTCTTCTTTAAAATTAAGGAAAAGTAAAACATCTAAGTAAGTACAACTTATGCTAAATTTAGAATAAGTTTTAATTAACGAAAGCATACTCAAGTAAAGGTCAAGTTTTTCGGTACATACTATGAACATATGTAAGTTTTTGTTTTTGAAAGTTGTGTAGTGTGTTAGCTCAATTGGATACACACTTTGTTTTGGACCTACAGCTCATGAGTTCGAGACACTCAAGGTCACTTTTTTTTTTTTTTTTTTTGTACTTAGTCGAAGCACTCGCTTGTGTGCCCTTTTATTTTTTACTAAGTATTGTACATTTTGAGAGCGTATTCTAATGCCAAGTAATCCAAAGCGCTCGTTCAGCCGTGCTTTTGAGTATTTATTCAAAGTCTTCAACATTTTGAGAGCCTAATTACAAGTTTTTTGAAGAGCTCGCGTGTGTGCGCTTTTATATATTAAATAAATTTACTTGTAATTAATATCATAATAAACAAAATAACTTTCATAATTAACATTAAAATGCATTTTAAAGTTATAATATAATATTATAATTGTTTATAATAAATAAAAAGTGGCAACTTAACATGACACAAGCGAGCGCTTCGAGTTACTTGAGACAAGGCTCTCAAAATGTTGAATTCTTGATAAATAAATAAAACCGTGGCTAAGCAGGCGTTTCGGGATAGCGGGGATTACATGCTTAAGGTGTTGAATGTTTACTTAATAAAAAAAACGAGTGGACCAGTAAGCGCATTGGGTTATTCCTTTAAATAACGATTAATAAATATATTTAAGCATGAGCGGATCGAGCGTTTTGGGTTATTGGAATTAGATTTCATGCATGCAAGCTTTCCTATATTTAATCATTTATAAATATATGAATATTTGAATCTATTTAAATACTAAATAATGAAAAAAAAAAAAAAAGGGAATTTTAAAGTATCGACCTCACAATAGTTGGGTCCAAAAGAGGGTGCGTATCCAATTAAGCTAACACACTACACGACCTGTGAAAACAAAAACTTACATATGTTGATAGTGTGTACCAAAGATTAACCGTTATTTGAAAAAGAAGAGCTCTTAAAAGCTTTTAAACCCGAAACGCCTGCTCCGCTGCACTTTTATTTATTTAATACGTATTTTACAGCTCTAGAGCCTAATTTCAAGTATTTCAAAGAGCTTGCTTGTGTGCGCTTTTATTATTTATTGTAAAGAGTTCTAAAATTAACTTTATAATTTTTTTTATGCTAATAAGAAAAAACATTTTGTTTATTATTTAGTAATTATAAGTAAGTTTATTTAATATCTACAAGCGCACACACGCAAGCGCTTCAAAAAACTTGGAATTAGGCTCTCAAAATATTGAAGATCCAATCAATAAATATTTATTAAATTAAATTAATACACCCAATTATTTAATACCCAATTATTAAATAAGCAGAAGTAAAGTTTATTGCTTAGCTAACACTTAATTACTTCAATTTACGATCAGTAAATATATTTAAGCATGTGCGGACCGAGCGTATTGGGTTATTAAAGTTAGCTTTTATGCATGCAAGCCTTCCTATTGTTAGTTATTCATAAATAAATAAATATCTTAATCTATTTAAATACAAAAAAAATGACTTCAAGTGTCTCAAACTCACAACCTTTAGGTCCAAAACAAAGTGTGTATCCAATTGAGCTAACACACTACGCAACTTTTAAAAACAAAAACTTACATATGTTCATAGTATGTACCGAAAAACTTGACCTTTACTTGTGTATGCTTTCGTTAATTAAAATTTATTCTAAATTTAGCATAAGTTGTACTTACTTAGATGTTTTACTTTTCCTTAATTTTAAAGAAGAGCTTGTAAGTGTGCAAAGTTTTGGAAAATAAACAAAAGTGAAGACAAGTGAGTGCATTGGGGCATCAGGGATTAGCTGTTTGGGATTTTGATTATTTGGAAATAAATAAAACTGCAGGCAAGCTAGCGCATTAGGTTATTGGGGATTAGTTGTTTGTGATTTTGTGTATTTAGTAAAAAGGTATAATATTATTTAAATACCAGTAACTTTGTTGGGTTGATTGAGATTAACTACTTGGGATTAGTTACAGAGCGTATTTTATACTAAATAGCATTTAGATAATAATAAGTTATTAAAAACGTCTTCGAGTCTTGACTTAAATATAGGGATTAAGCTATAATTAATGCGGCCACTACAAAACTGAAGAAAAAAATCATGTTTGAACTGACACCTTCTGTAACCAAAACATGAGCTGACTTCTTCTTCTTAACCGTCGATGTACTTATGCATGATTATATCATATTTTACTAAAAATTTTTACTTATATATATATACTAGCAAACCCAGCGAACTCCGTTTCGCCACCAGATGGCTTTGTTTTATGTAACATTTCGTTTGGTGATTAAAAGATGAAGAAAAAATTTTTTTTTTTTATTTTTGAAAAGGAAAAATTTTATTTCATTTCACAACAGTAATGAATTCATTTCGATTACAAAAGTGAAGTGTTATTGAGTTGAACTTCTCTAAGTAAATGAAAGTAAATCCAAAGTAAATACTGAATCGAAGTGTTATACGTGTCCGCAAATTATCCGTTTCATTGAAGTGCTCTTTGGTAAACCACAAAAGTTTTTTGGTCTGACGTTAACACAAATAAAGCGGATGGTTTCCCAACTCGTGAGCACGCAATGCATAACCGCCCATGTGAAAGACAATGATTTTCTAAATTTATCCCGCAAACACTAAGCGATTGGCCTTGCGACTTGTTAATTGTCATTGCGAACGCAAGGCGAACTGGAAATTGTAATCGTTTGAAGTCAAACGGAAAATTAGTCGGAATCATTGGTATTCGAGGAATACATATATTTTCACCTGCGTACTTTCCGTTAATAATGGTTGCCTCAATCAAATTCGGCATAAGTCTTTTTACCGAAAGTCGAGTACTGTTGCAAAGTCGTGGTGGATTCAAATTACGCAATATCATAATAACTGTACCAACTTTGAGTTGCAAGTTATATGGTGGAAATCCTGGTAACTCCAGAGAGTTCAAAAACTCCGTTGGATAATTTACTACATCATCGGGATTTGTTATGGAATTAACGGATTTGTATGTCACCAAATCGCCAGCAATTTTTGATTGAATGGTGAAATTCAGTGCGTGTACATCATTATTCTTTGCGGCAAGAATTGCTCGTTGACTTAACCAAGCATAATTCTGATAATTCTCACTAATGTTTGGGAAAACATTTTCAATAAGAGCTAATTGAGAGTCTACAAATCGGCAAAAGTCGTTGGTAAGAGTAATTAATCCAGATGTCGCATCAACTGGGACTTTTCCATTTCCAACAGCTAACAATTGTTTGGAAAATTGTGCAGCACTTTGATCATTTTGAAGTTGAACTCTCATATTAGTGGTTAGCGATAACGTTTTTACGTTATTCCATAAAGGTGATGCCTTCAAGCAAGCATTCAAGTTATCCGCAGGCGTTCCACGGGGAATTACTGGCAACGTCTGCCTGAAATCGCCTGCCAACAATATCATCAAGCCGCCAAAGATGTTGTTATTTCGCCGAAGATCCTTCAGTGTGAAGTTAAGTGCTTCAAGTTATTTCTTATGTGCCATTAAGCACTCATCACAAGCAATGAGCTTGCATTGCATCAATAATTTTCCCATTGCACTGGATCGGGAAATATTGCATGTTGGAGTATCAATTGTGTTTAAATTGAGTGGTAACTTAAGCGCAGAATGTGCAGTACGACAGCCATCTAGAAGAGTCGCCACAATTCCAGATAATGCTAACGACAAAGCTATGTCACATATTGATCGAATAGTGGCCAAAATCAATGTAATGACAAATGTTTTCCCTGTTCCTCCAGTTGCGTCCAGGAAGAATAGACCACCAGTATTATTGTCCACCGCTTGCATTAATGTTTCTTATACTTGTTTTTGCTGTTCATTCAGCAACAGCACATTATTTCGAACGAATTCCTGCAATTTATCAACATTGTATTGCAGCTCTCGATTTAATTCTTGGTTGAATGCATCGTGCATCGATCGATTTGGCGCAATCATTCCTACTTCAATCAGTAGCTTGTTTGCAATAGTCAAGCATTGATCCTCCGTACAGTTTATATGGTCAAATAATAAGCTGTAAAAATTAAAAAAAAAAAATTATGCTAATAAGTACCATGCGTTCCTTATGCCATAAAATAATCGTTGGCCATAAAGGGCCATTGATTTGCAGTTTTTCCCGTATAATTTACGTAGAGGGCTATTTTTTACAGTTGTTAAGATTGAAAGTTCCCAAAATATATATATATATATATATATATATATATTAAAAAAAAATTTTTTTTCTCTTATGTCACAACTTTATTATCAGAGCAACTAAGCCCTAGGATTTATCTCTACATATTTTATTGCCAAAAAAACAAATACATATTCTACCTATTCAAAAATCTAGAAGATTTAAGAGATTACTATGAGGGTACTGATTAAAAAGCTGATCTCTCACGCAATGGATTCTTTATTTATCAATTTTTACGCTGCTATTTCGATCTCAATAAATGTTCTGCGTAAGTTTCTTGAAGCCTAAAATTGTATTCATTAGATGCACATAACTTCTTTTTGTAATTCGCCCTCTTGCGACTTTTGGTATAGTTAAGACTTTTGTGAGCCCTAAATGCTGATTTTTGTCAACATTATTAGGTTCTAATGTATTTGTTGGCAAGGTAGTTTGACGTCCGATAGCCCTAAAAAGGACCGATGAGCTTCTTAAGTAAACTCTTTTTTGACTGAAGTTTATAACAATTATGACTGCCTGGATACCTCAGGGTGATCTTCTCTGGCCTGCCGTTGCAGCCCCAGATTAATCAGGAGAAAAATTATAAAGTTCGAAGCTTTGGGGCTAGTTGAAGTGCTTTTTCCTAACGTCTCCTGGTATAACGTCGAAGACGTTAGTGTCTAAAGCACCTTTTTTTTGCAGACTCAGTTGTTTTGATGATCTAAGGTTGAGAGATTGGTACGTGATGCTTGCCCGTTGGCTCAAGTTCTTTTTCCTTCATAGCTGTTATACGTTCACCCAGCGCAGACCTTGGAGAGGATCGGTGATTCCTAGTTGAATGCTTAGAGTTGAGAGGGTAATATAGGGTCGTCGGTCACCAGGGCTCCCAGACTTGCGACGAACAACTCCGCTCGTGACGACTGCCAGTGAATGACTGACTGACTTGGTTTAATAGAGGCCGTCTTTAGTTAACATAGTCTTTTAATCAACGAATCGCTTCCGGAAATGGTAGTAAAAATGTATTTGTTGGCAAGGTAGTTTAAACTTAGGTGCCCCTTAAAAGAACCGATGAGACTGATGCATAAGTAGGGAACGTAAATATTAATAATGGTCCTAAAAAGGTCTAGTTGTGAAATTTCCAGTTATTCCTTATTATTATTGTTAATGATCAAGAGCCAGCTGCGGGTAGCTTGACTCTTATCTTATTAGTCTCTGTGTACGGAGACCATACTGGAGGGAAGTACGCCACTGACCAAAGAATATCTCGTCTTCAGGTCGTTCTCCGGATAACCAACCGCTCATTGTTAGTTGGGAAAGTGGGCCTAGAGAATATCTTCTTAGTAGGTATGACGTTGGGAAGACGACCACTGACAAGAAAGCCGTTGTGACTGCCCGTGCTCCTCAGGACTGTCTTCCCTGGCTTTCATTTGCAGTCAAAAATTATCTAATAGCACCAGGCTAGATGGTGTAACAGCCACATAACTCTGGAGTGTTGGAGCAAGTTGTGCACTGGCTAGACACGTCTCCTGGTATTCTGCCAGAGACGTTATTGATTAGAATTATTTTTTAGTGCGGGCCTTCGTCAATCCTAGAGGATCAGGATGGAAGGAGACCTAGGTCACTTTAATTTTATCTACATTCTCGATGCAGCTCGATTAACTGCCGGTAGACGAATGCGATAACTTTCAAGACGCTCCGGCGTATAATAACCACGCTTATTTAATTCTGTTGCAGGTAGCTTCGATTTTATGTCAACGCCACCTATCGGATTCTACTGAACCAACGTGAAAAGATGGAAAACTGTGAGCTTATTTATTGCTATTATTATTAACTTTTCCAAGATAAAAACTATTATAAAATCATCTAGAAAGTGTCAAGAATTGGTATGCAAAATTTCAGCAAAATTGGTTTAGTAGTTATCGCGGTTAGCGATTACAACGGTTTTAGCGACTTTGCTTAATATATGAGTAAGATATATATATATTATTGTGGATATTTGTCATGATTTTGTTATAGTTCTTTAAGACACTAACAATATTCTTTTGCCTCATAGAAAATAAAACAGAAGATTGCTACGAAAAAGCCTTCGAACCATAGAGATATTATAGATACAGTAGGCAAGCCTGTAAGTGGAAGCGTTAACACGATAAAAAGAGATGCAACATCGAGCTACCTTTCTATCTTTCTCTGTGCTCGCTGCTGATTGGCTACAGATGTTTTACGTATATGTAGGCATCGGCAATCAGTAGCGACCATAGAGAGATTAAAAGGTAGCTCGATGTTGCATCTCTTTTTAAATTGTTAACGCTTCCACTTGCAGAAGAATCGGTGGCTTGCCTACTCTATCTATAATATTTCTATGCTTCGAACACATGAAAAAAATATTTCCTAGTTTGTCACCTACAGAGCTTGTATGCTATTTCGAGATAGCCATCCGCAATTCAGCGAAAAAAATACTTTATGGAATTGTAGATTATTGCTGTTACTTGTACCATGTTAAAGTTACTTTATAACGTGCTTGCAATTTTTCAGTAATAATAACTAAATAGAAAAAAAAAAATTACATCAGTTCCAAAGACCCTATTGAAGCAGACCAATAAGAATCAATAATTAAATGTAGTAATTTATTAATATTTCGAGAAATTACATTAATTGATTGTAATTTAATATTTCTCAGCCTAGTTTGCTACTTAAACGGTAATAAAAAATGCTCTTTTTTTTCGTTTTAATTTGTAAGTAAAATAATGAATAAAAAAACTGGCTTACTGGCAAAATAAACACGTCAAGTACAAAGTACATTATACTACTGCGTTACACATCCGAGTAAACATTTTATCACTCGTAGGAAGTGTGGATAAAAATTTACACAAGTGTGTAAATAATTAACTTGTGAAATAGTGTTAAAAATGTACTTTACGCATTAATGTTGAAATAATGTACTTCTTACACTGTTACGTACGATAGCATATCGACGCCTCGGACAAAAACAAGTCCAGTTCAGATTTATCAATGTTATTTTAAATGGGAAAACCTGAACTGAGCTTCTCTTCGTCCGAGGCGTTGGTATAGCTATGCATGCATGCGCCCCCGCTGGGCTGGGCCCTAAAGGTAGGGGAATAGAGAAGAGAAGTGATAGAAAAGGGAAAGCGAAGCTAGAGAGTGAAAAAAGATTAGCTAGAGACTTGAGAGCGAAAGGATTAGGCCCACGAGCCTAGAATACACGCGCAACTCCCCTAAAATACATACAAAGAGTCCTAATAAAGTATAAGTTAACCACAAGTCACGCTTTTATTTATTCCCGCACCAAGAAACCTACGCAACAGCTGATGTCAAAAGTGGGATACACACAAAATTTTTTACGGTCTTTCTTGAGCACAGAAATCATTTAGGCTCTTTAAAAAAATAAAAAAAAAATAAAAACTATTTTTTCTATTAACCAACGTAATATATATATACATGTAAGTTTGTTGTATTTAACACTTACAAACTTAGCCGCTGGTGCGACTCATGATTCTCATGAGTCATTATGAAAGCACACAGCTCAACCGTCATCACCACCCTCGCCTCTCGTTGCCCACGTACTCTAGTCAGTTAGCTACAAGCGCTCAATGTGTTCGCACCAAATATAAAACTGTATTGTATAATTGTTGTGTAATGTAAAGTTGTTAATGTAAGCTTGTAACACCTAAAGCGACATAATTGTTGATTCAGGTAATCAACATTGTAACATTGTTTTAATTTTAATATTGTGTATTGTTATTTACAATTATTATTGTTATTAAAATTCCAGTTATATTTCTTTCTGCATCAACTTGTGTCTGATTATGTGCCATTCAACACCACTCCTAACCGTCCGAAGTTTCACGTTTAAAGCAACTTGAAACTTACAAATCAACAATTATGGAAGGCAAAATCAACATTTCTCATATCTGCGGAAGCTCAGGATAGTAAAACCACGATTGTAAAAGTAAAGACTATCCAAATCCTGGGACAAGAAGAGAAATTTTTTTTCCCGCCCGAATTTGAGCCCATCTCTCAACATACAGAATTGATAAAATTGTCAACGATCCAGGGAGCTGTAAAGAGTCTGAATGCGAGAGGAAAATTCAGGAAAATTGGCATCACGTTAACAGAAAAATTAAAAGAAGCTTACACGGATGAGGAAGGTAATGTGGTGTTTGGCGGTTACTATTTAGAGGTAGTTGATAATTTCGCCCCACCCACGGACAGCACATTGCCCACTTCTGTTAATGATAATCCGATGAAATTTGTCGCAAGCAACATGATTCTGCAAAAATTTTCGAGTAAGGATCAAAACGCAAAGTCGTGGTTAGATTTATTTATTCTTGAGTGCAAAAGATTGAATATCGCCGAATCCCAGTTTCCAGAGGTTTTAAAAACTTGTTTGGAGGGACCTGCTTTGGATTGGTTTTCGGTTCTATTTAAGTCTGGTGCTTTGATAAAGCCTTGGAATTATTGGGCACAGTTTTTTCTGGATACATTCGGGGAGATTTCTTGGTGTGAGATTGAAAAAGCTTATTCTTTCCGTTGGTTGGGTGGACCTTTCTTGGATTTTGCATTAAAAAAGAGAAATCTTTTAATAAACGTTGATCCTGATCTTAGTATAAATTCTCAAATCAATTTTATTGTGCTGGCTTTACCAAAATCCGTTAGAACACATTTAAATAAGAAAAACATAATAACAATTGAAAACTTAATGTCGGTACTGCGCACACTTGAGCAAACTGTAAACACACACACAAATACGAGGAGATCCGTGGTGGATACATATAAACAGAAACAAAAGTACTTACCTTGTCGTATTTGCGAGAAAATTGGATACCCGAACAGATTCCACCAAGAAAATTTATGTAGAAACAAAACAAATTCGATTATAAAATCAGCAGAAACAAAAAACTAAATTCGATCCCGCTTATAAAATTAAGGATATTTGTTAATGATACTGAGGCCAGTGGGCTATATGATACTGGAGCCAATGTGTCACTGATGAACTACAATTTTTATAAGACACTACCATTAACAAGCGGAATAAGCGGGATCACATCGATAAAAACATTAAATGGTTCAATACAAGCTTATGGAACAGTAACGGTAAATTTAAAGATTTTTAATTTAACAAGAAAATTTTCTTTTACAATTGTTAAAAATGATTTATTCGAGGATCACTTATTGATAGGTTTGGATTGTATCAAGGAGTTTTCTCTGTGTCAGAATGAAAATTTAAAAATTTTTCAAAGTGCGAATTCTATTTCTAAAAATATAAATGCCAAAGAATGCCAAAATTTGATGCTTGAAGATAAAAATGAAAATGATGATTTAAATAATCTCTTGAAAAAACATAAGGCAATATTTGCTAAGGGTAAATTCGATATTGGTACAGTAAAAAATTTCGAGGCATTGGTCAAGTTAACTGAATGTAAATATATTTCAAAAAAACCATATAAATGCTCAATTCCGGATAAAACAGAAATAGAAACGCAAATAAACAATTTGTTAAAAGTGGGACTCGTGGATGAGTCGTACAGTCCATATGCCGCGCCAGTCACTTTGACTTATAAAAAAGATGAAGGGAAAAAATCGCGATTGTGTATTGACTATCGTGAATTAAATAAATTAATTATTCCTGAAGGCCAGCCGTTTCCTAGAATTGATGATCTAGTGGTACGTGTAGGAAAGTGTATTTACTTTTCAAAACTAGATATCAATTCGGCCTTCTGGTCTATTCCCTTGCGAGCTAAGGATAAATACAAAACGGCCTTCGTGACTCATCATGGTCATTGGCAATGGAGATGCTTACCTTTTGGGTTGAAGTCAGCTCCGGCTATATTTCAGCGGATTCTTTCTAGTATACTAAGAAATAACGATTTGGATTCCTTTGCTATAAATTATATAGATGACATTCTGATTTTTTCTAAAAACTATTCTGATCATCTTAAACATATTCAAAGAACGTTGCAAGTTTTAGAAGAACACGGTTTTAAATTACATGAAAATAAATGCAGTTTTGCACAGAAAGAAGTAACATACTTAGGAAACATAATATCAAACAATAACATAAGACCAATTAACGATAATGTAATAGCGATAAAAAATTTTCCCACTCCGAAAACCAGAAAACATATCAGACAATTTCTGGGCAAAGTAAATTTTTATTTAAAATATATCCCCAAATCAGCAATTGTACTGGAGCCTTTACACAATCTTCTGAGGAAAAATGTAAATTTTGCGTGGTCAAACAAATGTGAGGAAAATTTTACAAAAATAAAAAATTATCTGTGTACTTCACCGATATTAGCAATATTTGATCCTAATAAACCTATATACATTTACACAGATGCTAGTTTAGAAGGAGTTGGTGCAATTTTGAAACAACCCCAGGAAGACGGATCTATTAAACCAGTATTTTATTTTTCACGAAAGCTCAACTCATCTCAAAAGACAAAAAGGGCAATTTATATCGAATGTTTAGCGATAAAAGAAGCCATTTTATATTGGCAGTATTATTTAATAGGCCTACATTTTAAAGTATTCACTGATCACAAGCCTTTACAAAATTTTAATATAAAAAATTGTAAAGATACAGAACTCTTACATATTTTAAATTATATATCGCAATTCGAATTTTATATTCAGTACAATCCAGGAAAAGACAATTCGGAGGCTGATTGTCTTTCAAGAAATCCCGTTTTGTCTGATGACAACAATGTTGAGGAATCAAAAATAAAGATAGTAAATTTTTTAACATTGGAAAATATCTTGAATGATCAAAAAGAGTTAGTTCGTGATAAATATTGTAAAATAAAAGATAATATTATATATAAAAACCTAAATAGGACAGAAAAAATATATTTAACAGAAAAATTTGGTTTAACGATTCTTAAAAAACTGCACGATTCACAAGGGCATATTGGTGTCAAACAAATGTTATTAACAATTACACCAGTCATATATTTTAAGAATATGCATAAACATATTAAACTTGTCTGCAGAAGTTGTGAAATATGTATAAAAAATAAAACGAGATTTGGCAATTTTAAAGCTCCGTTGTCGCAATTAGGTCCAGCGTCAAAACCGTTAGAAATACTATCATTAGATACAATTGGAGGTTTCAGTGGAAACAGATCCCCAAAAAAATACTTACACTTGATGGTGGACCAATTAACTCGATACGCATTTATTTTGACATCAAAAACACAAATAGCACGGGATTTCATTCATTTAGTAAAAACGGTTGAAAACAAAGGAAATATTGGGATGATTTTAACAGATCAATATCCGGGGATAAATTCCACAGAATTTAAAAATTACTTAAATCAGAAAAATATTCAATTAATTTTCACAGCAGTAGATTGTGCATTTTCAAACGGACAGAATGAGAGGACTAATCAAACTTTGATAAACAGAATCCGTTGTAGAATATACAAAAATAAACATAAACCATGGTCTGTTATTGCGGAACAATGTATTCGCGAATATAATAATACGATACATAGCTCGACGGGGTTTTCACCCAATTGTTTATTAACAGGAGAGGATAACTCAAAAATTCCAAGAGAACTAAACACAAATATAAATAATAATTTAGACTTTAACAGATCTCTAGCACAAAAAAATGCCAACAGATCACATATTGTAAACAAACAGTATTATGATAAACATACTAAAAATATAGAATATCAAAAAAATGATTTAGTTTATATTCAGAGTGGTAATAAGATGAATAAGAAGAAGTTAGATCCAGTCCGGATAGGTCCATTTAGAATAACAAAAAAATTATCCGAATCCATTTACGAAATAGATACCGGTGAGAGAAAAAAAAAAAAGCTTAAATATTTTTCATAAGAGTAAAATGATCCCTAACGATCCTGTTCCTGCCGAATCCTCTCGGGGACGAGGGATGTAAGTTTGTTGTATTTAACACTTACAAACTTAGCCGCTGGTGCGACTCATGATTCTCATGAGTCATTATGAAAGCACACAGCTCAACCGTCATCACCACCCTCGCCTCTCGTTGCCCACGTACTCTAGTCAGTTAGCTACAAGCGCTCAATGTGTTCGCACCAAATATAAAACTGTATTGTATAATTGTTGTGTAATGTAAAGTTGTTAATGTAAGCTTGTAACACCTAAAGCGACATAATTGTTGATTCAGGTAATCAACATTGTAACATTGTTTTAATTTTAATATTGTGTATTGTTATTTACAATTATTATTGTTATTAAAATTCCAGTTATATTTCTTTCTGCATCAACTTGTGTCTGATTATGTGCCATTCAACACCACTCCTAACCGTCCGAAGTTTCACGTTTAAAGCAACTTGAAACTTACAAATCAACAATTATGGAAGGCAAAATCAACATTTCTCATATCTGCGGAAGCTCAGGATAGTAAAACCACGATTGTAAAAGTAAAGACTATCCAAATCCTGGGACAAGAAGAGAAATTTTTTTTCCCGCCCGAATTTGAGCCCATCTCTCAACATACAGAATTGATAAAATTGTCAACGATCCAGGGAGCTGTAAAGAGTCTGAATGCGAGAGGAAAATTCAGGAAAATTGGCATCACGTTAACAGAAAAATTAAAAGAAGCTTACACGGATGAGGAAGGTAATGTGGTGTTTGGCGGTTACTATTTAGAGGTAGTTGATAATTTCGCCCCACCCACGGACAGCACATTGCCCACTTCTGTTAATGATAATCCGATGAAATTTGTCGCAAGCAACATGATTCTGCAAAAATTTTCGAGTAAGGATCAAAACGCAAAGTCGTGGTTAGATTTATTTATTCTTGAGTGCAAAAGATTGAATATCGCCGAATCCCAGTTTCCAGAGGTTTTAAAAACTTGTTTGGAGGGACCTGCTTTGGATTGGTTTTCGGTTCTATTTAAGTCTGGTGCTTTGATAAAGCCTTGGAATTATTGGGCACAGTTTTTTCTGGATACATTCGGGGAGATTTCTTGGTGTGAGATTGAAAAAGCTTATTCTTTCCGTTGGTTGGGTGGACCTTTCTTGGATTTTGCATTAAAAAAGAGAAATCTTTTAATAAACGTTGATCCTGATCTTAGTATAAATTCTCAAATCAATTTTATTGTGCTGGCTTTACCAAAATCCGTTAGAACACATTTAAATAAGAAAAACATAATAACAATTGAAAACTTAATGTCGGTACTGCGCACACTTGAGCAAACTGTAAACACACACACAAATACGAGGAGATCCGTGGTGGATACATATAAACAGAAACAAAAGTACTTACCTTGTCGTATTTGCGAGAAAATTGGATACCCGAACAGATTCCACCAAGAAAATTTATGTAGAAACAAAACAAATTCGATTATAAAATCAGCAGAAACAAAAAACTAAATTCGATCCCGCTTATAAAATTAAGGATATTTGTTAATGATACTGAGGCCAGTGGGCTATATGATACTGGAGCCAATGTGTCACTGATGAACTACAATTTTTATAAGACACTACCATTAACAAGCGGAATAAGCGGGATCACATCGATAAAAACATTAAATGGTTCAATACAAGCTTATGGAACAGTAACGGTAAATTTAAAGATTTTTAATTTAACAAGAAAATTTTCTTTTACAATTGTTAAAAATGATTTATTCGAGGATCACTTATTGATAGGTTTGGATTGTATCAAGGAGTTTTCTCTGTGTCAGAATGAAAATTTAAAAATTTTTCAAAGTGCGAATTCTATTTCTAAAAATATAAATGCCAAAGAATGCCAAAATTTGATGCTTGAAGATAAAAATGAAAATGATGATTTAAATAATCTCTTGAAAAAACATAAGGCAATATTTGCTAAGGGTAAATTCGATATTGGTACAGTAAAAAATTTCGAGGCATTGGTCAAGTTAACTGAATGTAAATATATTTCAAAAAAACCATATAAATGCTCAATTCCGGATAAAACAGAAATAGAAACGCAAATAAACAATTTGTTAAAAGTGGGACTCGTGGATGAGTCGTACAGTCCATATGCCGCGCCAGTCACTTTGACTTATAAAAAAGATGAAGGGAAAAAATCGCGATTGTGTATTGACTATCGTGAATTAAATAAATTAATTATTCCTGAAGGCCAGCCGTTTCCTAGAATTGATGATCTAGTGGTACGTGTAGGAAAGTGTATTTACTTTTCAAAACTAGATATCAATTCGGCCTTCTGGTCTATTCCCTTGCGAGCTAAGGATAAATACAAAACGGCCTTCGTGACTCATCATGGTCATTGGCAATGGAGATGCTTACCTTTTGGGTTGAAGTCAGCTCCGGCTATATTTCAGCGGATTCTTTCTAGTATACTAAGAAATAACGATTTGGATTCCTTTGCTATAAATTATATAGATGACATTCTGATTTTTTCTAAAAACTATTCTGATCATCTTAAACATATTCAAAGAACGTTGCAAGTTTTAGAAGAACACGGTTTTAAATTACATGAAAATAAATGCAGTTTTGCACAGAAAGAAGTAACATACTTAGGAAACATAATATCAAACAATAACATAAGACCAATTAACGATAATGTAATAGCGATAAAAAATTTTCCCACTCCGAAAACCAGAAAACATATCAGACAATTTCTGGGCAAAGTAAATTTTTATTTAAAATATATCCCCAAATCAGCAATTGTACTGGAGCCTTTACACAATCTTCTGAGGAAAAATGTAAATTTTGCGTGGTCAAACAAATGTGAGGAAAATTTTACAAAAATAAAAAATTATCTGTGTACTTCACCGATATTAGCAATATTTGATCCTAATAAACCTATATACATTTACACAGATGCTAGTTTAGAAGGAGTTGGTGCAATTTTGAAACAACCCCAGGAAGACGGATCTATTAAACCAGTATTTTATTTTTCACGAAAGCTCAACTCATCTCAAAAGACAAAAAGGGCAATTTATATCGAATGTTTAGCGATAAAAGAAGCCATTTTATATTGGCAGTATTATTTAATAGGCCTACATTTTAAAGTATTCACTGATCACAAGCCTTTACAAAATTTTAATATAAAAAATTGTAAAGATACAGAACTCTTACATATTTTAAATTATATATCGCAATTCGAATTTTATATTCAGTACAATCCAGGAAAAGACAATTCGGAGGCTGATTGTCTTTCAAGAAATCCCGTTTTGTCTGATGACAACAATGTTGAGGAATCAAAAATAAAGATAGTAAATTTTTTAACATTGGAAAATATCTTGAATGATCAAAAAGAGTTAGTTCGTGATAAATATTGTAAAATAAAAGATAATATTATATATAAAAACCTAAATAGGACAGAAAAAATATATTTAACAGAAAAATTTGGTTTAACGATTCTTAAAAAACTGCACGATTCACAAGGGCATATTGGTGTCAAACAAATGTTATTAACAATTACACCAGTCATATATTTTAAGAATATGCATAAACATATTAAACTTGTCTGCAGAAGTTGTGAAATATGTATAAAAAATAAAACGAGATTTGGCAATTTTAAAGCTCCGTTGTCGCAATTAGGTCCAGCGTCAAAACCGTTAGAAATACTATCATTAGATACAATTGGAGGTTTCAGTGGAAACAGATCCCCAAAAAAATACTTACACTTGATGGTGGACCAATTAACTCGATACGCATTTATTTTGACATCAAAAACACAAATAGCACGGGATTTCATTCATTTAGTAAAAACGGTTGAAAACAAAGGAAATATTGGGATGATTTTAACAGATCAATATCCGGGGATAAATTCCACAGAATTTAAAAATTACTTAAATCAGAAAAATATTCAATTAATTTTCACAGCAGTAGATTGTGCATTTTCAAACGGACAGAATGAGAGGACTAATCAAACTTTGATAAACAGAATCCGTTGTAGAATATACAAAAATAAACATAAACCATGGTCTGTTATTGCAGAACAATGTATTCGCGAATATAATAATACGATACATAGCTCGACGGGGTTTTCACCCAATTGTTTATTAACAGGAGAGGATAACTCAAAAATTCCAAGAGAACTAAACACAAATATAAATAATAATTTAGACTTTAACAGATCTCTAGCACAAAAAAATGCCAACAGATCACATATTGTAAACAAACAGTATTATGATAAACATACTAAAAATATAGAATATCAAAAAAATGATTTAGTTTATATTCAGAGTGGTAATAAGATGAATAAGAAGAAGTTAGATCCAGTCCGGATAGGTCCATTTAGAATAACAAAAAAATTATCCGAATCCATTTACGAAATAGATACCGGTGAGAGAAAAAAAAAAAAGCTTAAATATTTTTCATAAGAGTAAAATGATCCCTAACGATCCTGTTCCTGCCGAATCCTCTCGGGGACGAGGGATGTAAGTTTGTTGTATTTAACACTTACAAACTTAGCCGCTGGTGCGACTCATGATTCTCATGAGTCATTATGAAAGCACACAGCTCAACCGTCATCACCACCCTCGCCTCTCGTTGCCCACGTACTCTAGTCAGTTAGCTACAAGCGCTCAATGTGTTCGCACCAAATATAAAACTGTATTGTATAATTGTTGTGTAATGTAAAGTTGTTAATGTAAGCTTGTAACACCTAAAGCGACATAATTGTTGATTCAGGTAATCAACATTGTAACATTGTTTTAATTTTAATATTGTGTATTGTTATTTACAATTATTATTGTTATTAAAATTCCAGTTATATTTCTTTCTGCATCAACTTGTGTCTGATTATGTGCCATTCAACACCACTCCTAACCGTCCGAAGTTTCACGTTTAAAGCAACTTGAAACTTACAAATCAACAATTATGGAAGGCAAAATCAACATTTCTCATATCTGCGGAAGCTCAGGATAGTAAAACCACGATTGTAAAAGTAAAGACTATCCAAATCCTGGGACAAGAAGAGAAATTTTTTTTCCCGCCCGAATTTGAGCCCATCTCTCAACATACAGAATTGATAAAATTGTCAACGATCCAGGGAGCTGTAAAGAGTCTGAATGCGAGAGGAAAATTCAGGAAAATTGGCATCACGTTAACAGAAAAATTAAAAGAAGCTTACACGGATGAGGAAGGTAATGTGGTGTTTGGCGGTTACTATTTAGAGGTAGTTGATAATTTCGCCCCACCCACGGACAGCACATTGCCCACTTCTGTTAATGATAATCCGATGAAATTTGTCGCAAGCAACATGATTCTGCAAAAATTTTCGAGTAAGGATCAAAACGCAAAGTCGTGGTTAGATTTATTTATTCTTGAGTGCAAAAGATTGAATATCGCCGAATCCCAGTTTCCAGAGGTTTTAAAAACTTGTTTGGAGGGACCTGCTTTGGATTGGTTTTCGGTTCTATTTAAGTCTGGTGCTTTGATAAAGCCTTGGAATTATTGGGCACAGTTTTTTCTGGATACATTCGGGGAGATTTCTTGGTGTGAGATTGAAAAAGCTTATTCTTTCCGTTGGTTGGGTGGACCTTTCTTGGATTTTGCATTAAAAAAGAGAAATCTTTTAATAAACGTTGATCCTGATCTTAGTATAAATTCTCAAATCAATTTTATTGTGCTGGCTTTACCAAAATCCGTTAGAACACATTTAAATAAGAAAAACATAATAACAATTGAAAACTTAATGTCGGTACTGCGCACACTTGAGCAAACTGTAAACACACACACAAATACGAGGAGATCCGTGGTGGATACATATAAACAGAAACAAAAGTACTTACCTTGTCGTATTTGCGAGAAAATTGGATACCCGAACAGATTCCACCAAGAAAATTTATGTAGAAACAAAACAAATTCGATTATAAAATCAGCAGAAACAAAAAACTAAATTCGATCCCGCTTATAAAATTAAGGATATTTGTTAATGATACTGAGGCCAGTGGGCTATATGATACTGGAGCCAATGTGTCACTGATGAACTACAATTTTTATAAGACACTACCATTAACAAGCGGAATAAGCGGGATCACATCGATAAAAACATTAAATGGTTCAATACAAGCTTATGGAACAGTAACGGTAAATTTAAAGATTTTTAATTTAACAAGAAAATTTTCTTTTACAATTGTTAAAAATGATTTATTCGAGGATCACTTATTGATAGGTTTGGATTGTATCAAGGAGTTTTCTCTGTGTCAGAATGAAAATTTAAAAATTTTTCAAAGTGCGAATTCTATTTCTAAAAATATAAATGCCAAAGAATGCCAAAATTTGATGCTTGAAGATAAAAATGAAAATGATGATTTAAATAATCTCTTGAAAAAACATAAGGCAATATTTGCTAAGGGTAAATTCGATATTGGTACAGTAAAAAATTTCGAGGCAACGGTCAAGTTAACTGAATGTAAATATATTTCAAAAAAACCATATAAATGCTCAATTCCGGATAAAACAGAAATAGAAACGCAAATAAACAATTTGTTAAAAGTGGGACTCGTGGATGAGTCGTACAGTCCATATGCCGCGCCAGTCACTTTGACTTATAAAAAAGATGAAGGGAAAAAATCGCGATTGTGTATTGACTATCGTGAATTAAATAAATTAATTATTCCTGAAGGCCAGCCGTTTCCTAGAATTGATGATCTAGTGGTACGTGTAGGAAAGTGTATTTACTTTTCAAAACTAGATATCAATTCGGCCTTCTGGTCTATTCCCTTGCGAGCTAAGGATAAATACAAAACGGCCTTCGTGACTCATCATGGTCATTGGCAATGGAGATGCTTACCTTTTGGGTTGAAGTCAGCTCCGGCTATATTTCAGCGGATTCTTTCTAGTATACTAAGAAATAACGATTTGGATTCCTTTGCTATAAATTATATAGATGACATTCTGATTTTTTCTAAAAACTATTCTGATCATCTTAAACATATTCAAAGAACGTTGCAAGTTTTAGAAGAACACGGTTTTAAATTACATGAAAATAAATGCAGTTTTGCACAGAAAGAAGTAACATACTTAGGAAACATAATATCAAACAATAACATAAGACCAATTAACGATAATGTAATAGCGATAAAAAATTTTCCCACTCCGAAAACCAGAAAACATATCAGACAATTTCTGGGCAAAGTAAATTTTTATTTAAAATATATCCCCAAATCAGCAATTGTACTGGAGCCTTTACACAATCTTCTGAGGAAAAATGTAAATTTTGCGTGGTCAAACAAATGTGAGGAAAATTTTACAAAAATAAAAAATTATCTGTGTACTTCACCGATATTAGCAATATTTGATCCTAATAAACCTATATACATTTACACAGATGCTAGTTTAGAAGGAGTTGGTGCAATTTTGAAACAACCCCAGGAAGACGGATCTATTAAACCAGTATTTTATTTTTCACGAAAGCTCAACTCATCTCAAAAGACAAAAAGGGCAATTTATATCGAATGTTTAGCGATAAAAGAAGCCATTTTATATTGGCAGTATTATTTAATAGGCCTACATTTTAAAGTATTCACTGATCACAAGCCTTTACAAAATTTTAATATAAAAAATTGTAAAGATACAGAACTCTTACATATTTTAAATTATATATCGCAATTCGAATTTTATATTCAGTACAATCCAGGAAAAGACAATTCGGAGGCTGATTGTCTTTCAAGAAATCCCGTTTTGTCTGATGACAACAATGTTGAGGAATCAAAAATAAAGATAGTAAATTTTTTAACATTGGAAAATATCTTGAATGATCAAAAAGAGTTAGTTCGTGATAAATATTGTAAAATAAAAGATAATATTATATATAAAAACCTAAATAGGACAGAAAAAATATATTTAACAGAAAAATTTGGTTTAACGATTCTTAAAAAACTGCACGATTCACAAGGGCATATTGGTGTCAAACAAATGTTATTAACAATTACACCAGTCATATATTTTAAGAATATGCATAAACATATTAAACTTGTCTGCAGAAGTTGTGAAATATGTATAAAAAATAAAACGAGATTTGGCAATTTTAAAGCTCCGTTGTCGCAATTAGGTCCAGCGTCAAAACCGTTAGAAATACTATCATTAGATACAATTGGAGGTTTCAGTGGAAACAGATCCCCAAAAAAATACTTACACTTGATGGTGGACCAATTAACTCGATACGCATTTATTTTGACATCAAAAACACAAATAGCACGGGATTTCATTCATTTAGTAAAAACGGTTGAAAACAAAGGAAATATTGGGATGATTTTAACAGATCAATATCCGGGGATAAATTCCACAGAATTTAAAAATTACTTAAATCAGAAAAATATTCAATTAATTTTCACAGCAGTAGATTGTGCATTTTCAAACGGACAGAATGAGAGGACTAATCAAACTTTGATAAACAGAATCCGTTGTAGAATATACAAAAATAAACATAAACCATGGTCTGTTATTGCAGAACAATGTATTCGCGAATATAATAATACGATACATAGCTCGACGGGGTTTTCACCCAATTGTTTATTAACAGGAGAGGATAACTCAAAAATTCCAAGAGAACTAAACACAAATATAAATAATAATTTAGACTTTAACAGATCTCTAGCACAAAAAAATGCCAACAGATCACATATTGTAAACAAACAGTATTATGATAAACATACTAAAAATATAGAATATCAAAAAAATGATTTAGTTTATATTCAGAGTGGTAATAAGATGAATAAGAAGAAGTTAGATCCAGTCCGGATAGGTCCATTTAGAATAACAAAAAAATTATCCGAATCCATTTACGAAATAGATACCGGTGAGAGAAAAAAAAAAAAGCTTAAATATTTTTCATAAGAGTAAAATGATCCCTAACGATCCTGTTCCTGCCGAATCCTCTCGGGGACGAGGGATGTAAGTTTGTTGTATTTAACACTTACAAACTTAGCCGCTGGTGCGACTCATGATTCTCATGAGTCATTATGAAAGCACACAGCTCAACCGTCATCACCACCCTCGCCTCTCGTTGCCCACGTACTCTAGTCAGTTAGCTACAAGCGCTCAATGTGTTCGCACCAAATATAAAACTGTATTGTATAATTGTTGTGTAATGTAAAGTTGTTAATGTAAGCTTGTAACACCTAAAGCGACATAATTGTTGATTCAGGTAATCAACATTGTAACATTGTTTTAATTTTAATATTGTGTATTGTTATTTACAATTATTATTGTTATTAAAATTCCAGTTATATTTCTTTCTGCATCAACTTGTGTCTGATTATGTGCCATTCAACACCACTCCTAACCGTCCGAAGTTTCACGTTTAAAGCAACTTGAAACTTACAAATCAACAATTATGGAAGGCAAAATCAACATTTCTCATATCTGCGGAAGCTCAGGATAGTAAAACCACGATTGTAAAAGTAAAGACTATCCAAATCCTGGGACAAGAAGAGAAATTTTTTTTCCCGCCCGAATTTGAGCCCATCTCTCAACATACAGAATTGATAAAATTGTCAACGATCCAGGGAGCTGTAAAGAGTCTGAATGCGAGAGGAAAATTCAGGAAAATTGGCATCACGTTAACAGAAAAATTAAAAGAAGCTTACACGGATGAGGAAGGTAATGTGGTGTTTGGCGGTTACTATTTAGAGGTAGTTGATAATTTCGCCCCACCCACGGACAGCACATTGCCCACTTCTGTTAATGATAATCCGATGAAATTTGTCGCAAGCAACATGATTCTGCAAAAATTTTCGAGTAAGGATCAAAACGCAAAGTCGTGGTTAGATTTATTTATTCTTGAGTGCAAAAGATTGAATATCGCCGAATCCCAGTTTCCAGAGGTTTTAAAAACTTGTTTGGAGGGACCTGCTTTGGATTGGTTTTCGGTTCTATTTAAGTCTGGTGCTTTGATAAAGCCTTGGAATTATTGGGCACAGTTTTTTCTGGATACATTCGGGGAGATTTCTTGGTGTGAGATTGAAAAAGCTTATTCTTTCCGTTGGTTGGGTGGACCTTTCTTGGATTTTGCATTAAAAAAGAGAAATCTTTTAATAAACGTTGATCCTGATCTTAGTATAAATTCTCAAATCAATTTTATTGTGCTGGCTTTACCAAAATCCGTTAGAACACATTTAAATAAGAAAAACATAATAACAATTGAAAACTTAATGTCGGTACTGCGCACACTTGAGCAAACTGTAAACACACACACAAATACGAGGAGATCCGTGGTGGATACATATAAACAGAAACAAAAGTACTTACCTTGTCGTATTTGCGAGAAAATTGGATACCCGAACAGATTCCACCAAGAAAATTTATGTAGAAACAAAACAAATTCGATTATAAAATCAGCAGAAACAAAAAACTAAATTCGATCCCGCTTATAAAATTAAGGATATTTGTTAATGATACTGAGGCCAGTGGGCTATATGATACTGGAGCCAATGTGTCACTGATGAACTACAATTTTTATAAGACACTACCATTAACAAGCGGAATAAGCGGGATCACATCGATAAAAACATTAAATGGTTCAATACAAGCTTATGGAACAGTAACGGTAAATTTAAAGATTTTTAATTTAACAAGAAAATTTTCTTTTACAATTGTTAAAAATGATTTATTCGAGGATCACTTATTGATAGGTTTGGATTGTATCAAGGAGTTTTCTCTGTGTCAGAATGAAAATTTAAAAATTTTTCAAAGTGCGAATTCTATTTCTAAAAATATAAATGCCAAAGAATGCCAAAATTTGATGCTTGAAGATAAAAATGAAAATGATGATTTAAATAATCTCTTGAAAAAACATAAGGCAATATTTGCTAAGGGTAAATTCGATATTGGTACAGTAAAAAATTTCGAGGCAACGGTCAAGTTAACTGAATGTAAATATATTTCAAAAAAACCATATAAATGCTCAATTCCGGATAAAACAGAAATAGAAACGCAAATAAACAATTTGTTAAAAGTGGGACTCGTGGATGAGTCGTACAGTCCATATGCCGCGCCAGTCACTTTGACTTATAAAAAAGATGAAGGGAAAAAATCGCGATTGTGTATTGACTATCGTGAATTAAATAAATTAATTATTCCTGAAGGCCAGCCGTTTCCTAGAATTGATGATCTAGTGGTACGTGTAGGAAAGTGTATTTACTTTTCAAAACTAGATATCAATTCGGCCTTCTGGTCTATTCCCTTGCGAGCTAAGGATAAATACAAAACGGCCTTCGTGACTCATCATGGTCATTGGCAATGGAGATGCTTACCTTTTGGGTTGAAGTCAGCTCCGGCTATATTTCAGCGGATTCTTTCTAGTATACTAAGAAATAACGATTTGGATTCCTTTGCTATAAATTATATAGATGACATTCTGATTTTTTCTAAAAACTATTCTGATCATCTTAAACATATTCAAAGAACGTTGCAAGTTTTAGAAGAACACGGTTTTAAATTACATGAAAATAAATGCAGTTTTGCACAGAAAGAAGTAACATACTTAGGAAACATAATATCAAACAATAACATAAGACCAATTAACGATAATGTAATAGCGATAAAAAATTTTCCCACTCCGAAAACCAGAAAACATATCAGACAATTTCTGGGCAAAGTAAATTTTTATTTAAAATATATCCCCAAATCAGCAATTGTACTGGAGCCTTTACACAATCTTCTGAGGAAAAATGTAAATTTTGCGTGGTCAAACAAATGTGAGGAAAATTTTACAAAAATAAAAAATTATCTGTGTACTTCACCGATATTAGCAATATTTGATCCTAATAAACCTATATACATTTACACAGATGCTAGTTTAGAAGGAGTTGGTGCAATTTTGAAACAACCCCAGGAAGACGGATCTATTAAACCAGTATTTTATTTTTCACGAAAGCTCAACTCATCTCAAAAGACAAAAAGGGCAATTTATATCGAATGTTTAGCGATAAAAGAAGCCATTTTATATTGGCAGTATTATTTAATAGGCCTACATTTTAAAGTATTCACTGATCACAAGCCTTTACAAAATTTTAATATAAAAAATTGTAAAGATACAGAACTCTTACATATTTTAAATTATATATCGCAATTCGAATTTTATATTCAGTACAATCCAGGAAAAGACAATTCGGAGGCTGATTGTCTTTCAAGAAATCCCGTTTTGTCTGATGACAACAATGTTGAGGAATCAAAAATAAAGATAGTAAATTTTTTAACATTGGAAAAATATCTTGAATGATCAAAAAGAGTTAGTTCGTGATAAATATTGTAAAATAAAAGATAATATTATATATAAAAACCTAAATAGGACAGAAAAAAT
>NW_028321955.1:0-86096 GCF_036245765.1 Copidosoma floridanum | reverse complement strand
AGCACTACAAGGAAGGTAGGTATTAAAAAATATGGATGAACTTTTTATTATAAAATAACATGAATACAATCGTTGCAAACCCAACAAAATTTGAAGCTCGATAACTTTGTTTATAATAAAGATATTAAAACTTAAAGAAGCTCAAATTGTTTGTAATCGTGATCTC
Source organism: Copidosoma floridanum (assembly GCF_036245765.1). Classification (NCBI taxonomy): domain Eukaryota; kingdom Metazoa; phylum Arthropoda; class Insecta; order Hymenoptera; family Encyrtidae; genus Copidosoma; species Copidosoma floridanum. The sequence continues at coordinate 85,930 of NW_028321955.1, read as the reverse complement.
TATGCATATATAAAATGTAAGAAAAGTATTTCTTAAATTCACCGAGTTAAGCAATTTTTAGAAAAGCCGTAATTTAAAAAAAACTAATTAATACCATTTATAAGAAACGAAAGAAAATTTTTTTAAGATACCGAAGTATCAAATAGGTTGTAGAACTAGTGTAAAAAATTTGGGACGTATGTGAAAATACGTTGCAAGCCATAACGTTGAACTTAATTTTTTCAAAATTGTTAATTACATAATCTATTTTGCAAAATTGTAAAACCGATCTTAACGACATTTAATACGGAAGTTTCCGTAATTTAGACTGATTTAATCTGAATTTATAGTAAAAACAAGCCAGATGTATTTTTTCTAGAGCGTTGAAGTTTAAGTACGTTTTTTTTTGCAGTTTTATCTAATTCTGCAATCGAAAAATTAAAATTTTATGATTTTTATGAGATTCATATTATAAGCTCATTGAAAGACAAAAAAAGCACCCTCTGCAACATTTTTCCTACTAGTTCTGAATATTAAAATAATCGTCCTAATTCGCCAAAAAACACGGCATTTTTGGAAAATTTTGCAGTTCTTTAATTCTTTTTCTTTTTTTTTTCATTTTCACACGAATGTAGGTTGGCACCAAGCCTGCAAATTGTTTAAATATTACAGAATGAATTTAATATCTAACTCAATTACATCACGTTAAAACCGAAGCTCCATGGTTCGCACGAAAGACTCGCATATTAGGGAAAAAGAGGGTAATTGCGGAAAAAAAACTAGGTATGTAGAGGTTATAGACGTATGATACGAAAAAAGTATGGGGTGTATGTGAAATATTAATACTACTACTGGTGCTGCTGCTATTGACACTGGAGGTGGTGATGGTTTCTTTGGAATCCGGTGTGTGTGTATATACTATGTAAGTTGCTGCATACCCCCAAACATCACGATTGGCATCTTTAAGGAGCGGCTTGCCAAACTTGAGGTTGCCGTTCGCGTGTGCGGAGAAGTGGTGACATAGTCCTATCCAGTGACTTTAACTCCAAGGCCAGCGCTTGAAGGGGGGCCGAGAACCAACTTAAATGGGTGGGTGGTGCTATAAATGGCCACAAGGCTGGATCTCATCGTCTTGAACTCCAGTAGTGCAGCAACATTCAGACAACCCAGCAACCAGGGCATGATTATCTACCTTACACTGGCGTCGTCACAAATGGCGGCGTGGGTGTCTGACTGGCAGATTCTGGAGAACTTCACAGCTAGTTACCACCAGTATGTCATCTTCGTAGTTAGCAAGGGCCATGGTGCAAGCTCCCAGAAAATAATTCAAAAACACGTCACCAGATGGAACGTAGCGAAGCTCAACAGAGACTCAGTGCGGGAGGCCATGGTAAGCGCACCCTCTCCTATTAATTGAAACAAGATCACAAATGCAGCAGAGGTCAAAGCTCTCGCGAAACGTGTCAAGGAGAGGTGTGAAACGTGCATGCCCAAAATTAACACCAGGCAGGGATAGCATTCATGCTACAAATGGATCGAGAAAACCTACGCGGAGAGGCACAGCACCTATGCGATCTTGAACAGCAAAATAGAAGTCACCAAGAGACGGAGGTGGCTATTGCAACGTACAAGGAAGTAAAGAAGGTCTTAGATGGGGCGATGAAGGTGAGAAAGAACCGATGCTGGCACGAACTCATCGCTGAGGTGGATAGAGACACGTGGAGACTGGAATACCAGATCACGATAAAAAGACTGCGTGGCTCAGGCCCGATGATTTACCCGTGATAAACTAAGATCGATGGTCTCGGAGACGCCAGGTCGCAAGGTCTCTGGTCCAGACGGGATACCTACCGAAATTCACGAGTTCATGGCTACAGAAACATACCACGCCTTGCTAGACATGATTATGATGCTCCTTTTTAAAGACAAGAAAAAAAACCTCCCTTCTGGTCCTCTCAGATAATCAGTATGGGTTTAGAAGGGAACGTGATGAGAGAGGCATGGAAACCCTGACATAAGACGAGATAGCATTGCATGTCAAAGCAAGACCCCAAGAGGATATCTACCACAGAATCTGGTGGGCAGTTGCGATAGTATCAGTGAGGCTTCGGGATTACAGTTTCAAACTAGCGATCCAAAAGACAAAGATGGTAGTCTTTGCCAGACAAGAATGGTTCGAGAAGGGGGGACTTCCACTTTAATGTTGCTGGTTAGACTAGTTGCGCAAGCTCGGTGGTGCGCTACCTAGAAATGTGGGTCGACTCTAGGCTAACTTTGTGGAAGCACATCAAAAAAGCAGCCGACAAAGCCGGAAGGATTGCGAGAGCGCTTGTACGAATAATGACCAATGTTGTGAGCCCACGAGAAGCCAAAAGATGGCTTCTTGCGTATGCCCTCAACTCATACAGCTGTATGGTGAGGAGGCATGGGCAGATGCACTGGAAAAACGGGACGTTCGAGAGCGTCTCACTATGGTACAACAAATCACATCCCTGAAAATTACGTGCCCCTAACACTCGGTCTTCTCCACCGCAATCATGGTGACGGCATAAACGATACTCATTGTGTTCCTTGAACTGGAGTGACGAAAGAAATTTTTATGCTTCAGTGACAAAAGTGACGGCAACAGGCAGGAGGAAACCATGACAACACGGCAACATGAATAAGATCGGGCTGGTGTGGGTAGGTGGACGCACCAGCTAATACTGGAATTGCGACCATGGGTGAAGTAAGGGCACAGATATGTCAATTTTTACCTTACCTAGTTCTTATATGGGCATGGCAACTTTAATGCTTATCTTCATCACGTGAAATTAATAGCATCACCTAGATGCACTTTACTGCCCAGCGTTGGATAATACCATCGAACACATATTTTTTGTGTGCAAGAGATGGCACCATAAGGGCCAGCATTTCACAGACAGGCACGGTGCGGACCTCACTCCCAAAAATATTATCTCTGAGATGCTTCGCACCGAAGCAGATTTGAGGGCTGTAAATAGCTACGGCTGGTCGGTCGTCTGTCGGAAAAAAAAGAAAGCCGTCCCACAGGGTGCAGGCGTTGCCGAGGAAGCTTTCTGAGGCAACAAGGTTCTCACAGAAAGATAATAAATATATATTGCAGACCCACACGGTGCTAAGTACACTTACTTATCAGCTGGGGGGAACCTCAAACGTTCAGTAGTGCTTGGAAAGATTGCAGCTTTCAAAGAAGCGCTAGAAAAGGTTGTTGGTCCACGGAAACTCTTAGTCCTTTCCAGGACTCAGAAGGATTGGCACCTCTAGCAACTTGTGGCAAGCTTGCTCGCTAATGCTGTGAGATACGATAATCTCCCTGGAGGCTTTAATAAGGAGTAATGCTAACACAGTTACAGGGTGAAACTGGAGGAACGCGGCATGGGGGGAGGTGAGTGGGTATGAATACTATTACTACAACTACTACGACTACTACAACTACTGCTACTACTCCCGGCTGGAACTTTTAAGCTAGTTTCTCTATACCAGGCGCTTTCCCAGGTGGCCGATAGGGGCACCCTCTTAAGATCTGAGGTGAAACCGGTCAGTTAGGGCGGCTATTTGCGGTGGCGGTGAGGGGCATAGATAGGGAGGCATGCGCAGCACGGCGTTGGCATGCGTGTCTGTATCTTTGTTGACGTAAGCATTGTGCTCTCTGTCTTCATTGATGTGGATGCGGGAGCCAGCGCTGCTTGTGCTTTTTGCTTTCTGCAGCCGCCGCGCGCCGTAGATGACACATTAATGCTTGTTGCGGGCCAACAAAAACTAGCACCCCGTCGTGTATAGAAGTAAGCGGTGGTTATAACGTTCTTCTCAGATACATGTATTACACTCTCACTAAACAACACACAGATTCACTCACTAGTTGTTTCGGTTTGCGCTAGGCAGGATCTCTCTCTGGATGGTGTGGGGGGCCTGGCAGCTGGTGAAGCCAGACGATGAGGCTTAGGTAAGTCTGGGTAACCGCCATTGATATGGCTGCATGCCTCATAAACAAAAAAGACATGGTGGGCTGATTAATCTAGACTTAGTACCACTGAAGAGGCTACATGGCGGCACTTTAAGTGGCTTTTATACGCCAGCTCGTTTGGTCGGATTGTCTGCGCCGGTCGTGGGATTGTATACCTGCTGCCCGTCTTGCTGGGATGACTGTAGTGTACCAATATATACATACACTAAACCCAATCACTACTCTTAAACTTCCTACACAACGCCAGGATAGTCTTCACGGGTGAGACTGAGGAAAAGTGGAAACTCCCAGCCGGCGTGAGCAAGTAGCACCTATCTTCAGCAACGAATTGGGCTGCTGTACTGATTTTAACCATTTTCAGATGTTTATTTTCGGAAAGAAGGGGAGTGTTGACTTTCACCGGCCAACACGATCTCAAGAAGAACAAAAAATGAAGAACATCAATGTCAAACATGAACCCCAGGCGGTTACTTTTCCGAGGAAATCCGCTGGCAGTTCCAATTCAGTGCAAGCCCGGGTGACTGCTGCTAGCCCCACAGATTCTGAGGGGGGGGGGGCAAAGACGTGTCTCACGGCCAACAGAGACTGTTAAATGTTCAATGGCCTTTTCTTACAGATGAAGTCTTTGAAGTATAGGCAGTGATATCAGCAAGGGTAGTAATGTGACGGTCTTCAGCATCCAGACTCAAAATAAGCTTGAATCGATGGAAAAAAATGATTCTGAGTTCAAAGTGAAGTCACAGCGGGAGATTAAACAAGTTCAATCGACAACAAGAGAGATTGAAGAGACGCTGAAAGCAATTACTGATAAGTACGGAATACGGCAAACGCTGTAAAAAATGGTCTTAACGCTGCGCTTAAACACATGGAAGTAGCAGAGGTAATGAGAAAAGGCGCACTTTTGAATGAAAAAATGTTCATAAACAGTTGGAAGGATTGCTTCAAACCGCTAAAAATTAGGAAACAAAGGCGAGATAATTTCCGACGACATGGTTACAAAAAAACCCTGAACACTGCCCTTAAAAAAATGGAGCGAGTTAAAAGAAACAGAAGCCCACCAGACAGCTCCGAAAAACGCCAACAATTCATATTTTAAAAAAAAAGGAAAAAAAAAAAAAAAGAAAATAGGCAGAAGCCAACAGGAAGAGGTTCTTCTGAACGACAAAAAAGACCAGAAGAAGAGAGTAGACCCAACAACAACAGCACTGGTGAAGATGGCCGAAGGACAGACCTTTGCTAATGTGCTGAAGTCAATAAAGGCGAACTTTGACCCTGACAAGGCCAATGCCGCAGTTAAAAGTGTTGTTACAAGAAGGAAAGGAGACACACTGATAAAAGCCAAAGGTGTAGAGGATGCGATTGCATTCTCACAACAAATTAAAAAGTCGGTAGCTGGAGAGGAAACTATCAAAATGAACACGAAAAAAGTGATACTAGAGGTCCAAGATCCGGACGCTATTGTCGAGGAAGACGAGGTTAAAGAGGCTTTTGTCAAGACTTTTGGACTAGATAGCTAAAAGCCTAAAGGAGCTCTCTTAAAATCAAACATTAGAGGACAGAGGCTGGCGTTGATAACAGTAGTCGAAGCAACTGATAGACAAGCAGAGAATGAAGGCAGATTAAGAGCTGGCTTCATAAGCTGCCAAATCCAACGAAGAATCGAAGTAACAAGATGTTACTAATGCCTGATTTACAGACATGTCTTAGGCAACTGTAAAGAAGAAAGGAGGTCCAAGCTTTGCTTCCGGTGAGGAAGCTGCAACCACCGGAAAAAAGAAGTTCAGTGTTTTCTCTGTCCAATGACGGACAACAAGCACGAAGCCAGCAGTGGGAGCTGTTGAGGAAAGCGCTAGAAGAAACTAGAAAAAGGCTCAAGCAGGGCGCAAATAAGGCGGAAAGGCCTTGCGTAGAAAGGTGGGCTAATGTGGACCTACGCTGCTCTAAGTACTTGTACCTATCAGCAAGGAAAAGCATCAAGCTTATAGTGGTGCTTGCTAAGTTTGCTAACTTGCCTACTATGGAGCACTAGACAGGGTGCTGGTCCTCAGGGACTCTGAGTTCTTTTCAGGACTCGAGAGGATTCGCACCTTTAGCAAATGGTGACGAGCTTGCTCGTTAATGTTGTGAGACTCGATGGTCTCCCCACCGAGTCCCACACTATCGCTGTCCCTGAGGTGTGTCTCAATGCATTTCCCCTCCCTCTACAAAAAAAAACTACTGTTACTGCGACTGCTGCTGCTGCTGCTGCTGCTGCTGCTGCTACTACTACTACTACTTTATAAATAATAAATATATAGAATAAGAGAAAGGTGGTGTTTTTTAGCTCCGTACTTATTACTGTGAGAGATTCGAACTATTAGCGTTATTAATATTGTTGAACATTTGACGGAATTCAATTTTTTGCCATAAATTTATATAGATTTATGAGGTATGTTGTATTACAAAAAAATTGAAAGTTATATACAATTCTATTTAATCAATTAAGTTGTGTGACTCTTATTTTAAGATGTAACAATGCGAGCCATGGGAACTTTATTTTCATCGGCAATACCATGACCCACTTGGTTTTAGTAAACTCACATGTATTGTTTTTTTTAAGCAATATGGTGCGTATTTTATAGTTTTTATTTAATTTAAAAAAGTAATTCATAGCTATAGACAGTAAAAAATTTTCATGTTTTTTATAAACTAAGGCATACGATTTTCGAAGCCTTATTTTCTTGCATACAATTAAAAACACGTTATAATAATAAAATAAACACATTTCGTTGGTTTAAATTTTCTGAATCGAAGATTGAATATTACTTTTTGTTAAGCCACAGCATCACACAGTTCTACAGTTAAATGGAATTCTAGCATATTATTACAACAATTCTGATTGATTATGTATTTGTTAATATTCTGTTAAACATTTGTACTGGAAATAAACTCAAGGGCTACATCTATGCGAAAAAAATGAGAATTAGATTATTACTTACATATCAGGATAAAAATTATTTAACCATGTTTCCATCTGAGTACTAGTTGACATGGCTAAGCCGGCCCAAGAGTTAAGTTCTTCTGGGTGTAAACATAAGTCTAACATGTAATATTTTATTGCATTTTCCCACGACTGATTTGATGAGGCTTTGAAATAATGATCAGCAATGAGGTAATATATGTATGATATGCCATTGCCAATTATTTTTTCTACTCTTGGAATATCTCCTCGATTTCCAAGTAAAAAGGCATTCATATCTTCTAGTTTGTAAAATGGGTCACTATCCGATGGAACTAAATGACATATTTTTTTAAACAAGACAACTGTGTCTAAATTTATAGAATCATTTTTTCTTGATACAAATGATGGAAAATTTACTGGTTTATAAAACTCGAACAATAATTGACTTTTCTCCCATGTTAGGGCTATAGTAGTTTTAACATGCTCATCAAGGTATCTAGGTTTTGATCGTATACCACTAATAAACTTTGATGGATGCCCATACAAACAAAAAATTACTTGTTCTAGAGGCTGTCTCAATTTTTCTTTAATGTGGGAAAACGGTGGAAAGTTTAATTTTGGGACGAGTAATTCCATTATAAAAAGTAATAGTTTCCCATTTTTCATACAGCACAATCCATGTCGACCCAAAAATTTATGAGCTTTGAGCAAAATTACAATAGATGCTGGAATATCTTCATTGTCTTCATCTTCATTCTCCTCAGATACTTTAAAAAGAGCAGTAGACTGTAGTTCATTTTTAGTTACTGATGTAGTTTTTGCTCGACGTTTATCATCTTCACTAAAAGAAGTAAAATATTAATACAATCGTGATTATTCAAATACTTTTTTTACTTACAATTGAAGGATATGGTGTAATAAGATCCATGGTAAAACGGTGTCAATAGGTATATTAAAACTTCTTCCAAGTAAATCTAATTGATGACAAAGAATATGAATCAAATTTTGCACTAAACGAGTTCTTTGGTTGAAAGGCAAATATTTCACTGCAAAAAATAAGCTTAGTTGAATTTTATTTATTTTTATAGCATTTATTATATAAATTAGAGCTCTTATGTTTTAATTACTAGTTAAAAAAAAAAAAAAAATAAAAAAATAAAGTGCAGTTAAGTAAAAACTAAATATTTTTGTCATTTAGTAATAATAGAGTTAGCTTGGTGGTGATTATACTAGACTCGAAAGCGACGCTCCTAAAAAAGTTGGCTCTCTGCTTGAGATTTTCGATTTTTTTCAATTTGCTGTACGTAATTCCATTACAAAAATTAATTGCACATAAAAATCTCAACTCTGTTATAAATGCATGTATTAAAAAAATTTTAACTGTACAGATATTAAAACAAAAAATAAATGCAGCACTTTGAGTAAAATGCACAAAAAATTTCGCATAAAATTGAAAAATGCATGATTGTGGTGAGTGAGTGTTATTTGTAGTTAAAATAAAATCACAGAACTGTTACGATATACTTAGAAGTCCTGTAAAATGCATTTAAATAAGAAGCCTGTTAATTTATCATGTACTATAATAGTGACTCTCAAATGTATAAAGTTACATGAGAGTCAGACAAAGTTTATTTAAAAGTCACAATTATACTTCTGTCTTACTTTTTGTATACTTATCGAATAAGAACTCAAAAACTTGTTTATTAATCTCCGAATTTCATATCTTATCACTACATGTGACTGTGTGTCATAGTAAAAAACAGTAGATAGATACATAAAACTTTTTTGTTTTAACGGTATCTAACTTAATTATGTTTAGGTAATCTCTCCCTCATGTATCTGTACCTCTTCCAAAGACTAGTTATTGACAACCAAATTAAAATTTCTTTACCTCCCTTGACTCACTGTAGCCCGACTCTACCTGTTTGTCTTTCATCTTTTTTTTTCTAAGTAAAGTTTTCTTAACTTAAATTTTAAAAGAAAGAACACTACGACTATTTAGTTTTACACCTAAAAACTTATGTTCACTTAAGTAATGAATTTTTTTTTCTTCACTGGGTTACCACGACAGTCTACTGGCCTAGTCACTGTGATCGCCCAGTCACAATCTATGTGTGGGGGTGTATTGACACACCGATCCCTTAATTAATATCGTACCTATCATATCATGGGCACATTGGGAATGTCTCCGATAAAACACCTCGCACGTTAAGCTGAACATCCCACTCGCCACTAAGCACCTTTTTCCTGAAATTCCTGAAAAAGACTCCATATTTTAGGACGTCCACTCCTCACCGGTCAAGCTGGCACTCTTTGCCAAAGCATCAGATCCAGGCTAATTAGCATCCCCACAGAGGTTCTTTGTTTCAGGGTTAGTCTATTGCCTAGAGACAGAAGAAATACGATTAAATCTTATGTTTCGTAGAAAAGAAAGAATTGGTCATTCCCCTACAGAACTTCCCGAGGAAAAAGGAAAAAATAGTTTAGTCAAAATCAGAAGTCAGCATCTCTTATTTATTCAACAATTTATAAACAAACCCCAATTTTTTATTTAGTTTTTCGGTTACATCTTAAGTTTTGTTAAAGGCATTTCACGACCGTCAATAACTTTGTTATCAAATTTTCTATTAATTGGATACTTTTTCAAATCCATTATTTATTGTTAATAAGACATTAATGGCAAAAAATTGCAAAAGAAATCATTTCACACCAAAAAACTTTCGATTAACGTAGAAAAAAAATATTATATCAATTTGAAGGTAACTGTAAGAAAATATTGATTGTAATTTGCAAAACAAAAAGCTATTTGTAACATTGCAAAATAATTACTAGTTTTGTACAAATTGATATTTTTTGAGTAAAACTTTGAAGTGTTTTTGAAAACTTCATGGTCGGTTTATCAACATTTTCCTGCAGTAAGAACATTGCTTTAAATTTTAATAACAATAATAAAAAAAAATTGTTTTTTGTAAATTTTTACATTTTTTTATAAAAATATTATTTTGCAACTGAAACAATTGCGAATGTCTCCGTCAATTTTACATGCTTCTTTTCCCAACAAACGTGAGTGCCTTTCCCTTATGAACACGAATTTATTTTTAAAAAATGCTCTAGCTCACTCTGAAGCCAAAATACAAAAAATAAGAGTTTTTTGCAAGAACGGACTGATAATTAAATTTAGTATAGCAAAAAAATTTGTGTATCATCTTCATGTATTTCCGCATCACACTATAGAAGCGCATTATCAACTTCATTAGAAAAAAAGCTCAAAAAAAAATTTTAAAAGTAGCATTGTAACAGCCAGGGCAGCTCAGCGCTCTCATCTGTACCCCTCACTAGGTGGCCCACCAGATGCAGTGCGCTCAGGGCAACAACGCGGGCTGCAGATGGCGTTTGAATTCAATGACTTGTTATACACAACTATATAGTAACAAATATAATGTAATGATATTGTTGCATAACATGTTTAAGTAACAAATTACAAACAAAAACTTATCGGGATACAAAATTCATAAGTTCAAATTTTCGTGTACATTAAATTTCAGCTTTTTTGGTACATAAAAATTATGCTTTTAAAGGGGATCTATTTTTGCAATAACTATCATCTGTATCACTATCTGTTGCACTCTCCATTATAGCATACATACAGCCGTCAACATTTTAAAGCAGGGACAGGGACCGAAACACACGTTTCGCTCAGTTTTGATAAATTATTAAAACCAAAACGTATATTCAATATGGTTTCATTTCTTAACAACCAAGCAAAGGAGTTATTTAATTTTGTTTTGTTTTTTAGTCACTAAACAAAAACGTACTTCAGAAGAAAACACTTTAGGTTTTTTTTGTCTCTTGATAATGAAACAAAAGTTAAACGGAGTTCAGTTTCGTTCCTTACACACGAAACAAAATATAATGAGAATTAAATTCGGTTTTAATAAACGAAACATAAGTAGACATACTTATGTTTCATTGTACTTGATTTCCAAAAAACCATAACATTACTCAAAATTTGTTTCGATTTTTTTTAACGAAACAAAAACTTATAGTAAGAAGATATAGTTTCATTCCTATTTTATTTTTATAATATAAAAAACTGGCACTCTAGGAAGACAGAAGTTAAAACTTTAAGAATAACGTAGGCATTTTTGAATAGTCAGGATGTATTTTTTGTAGGAAATACTTTTTACGCGTTGCTGGGCTGGGCAGTGCCCTAAAAAACCGCAAGAGGGGTGTCGGGAACCCCGACACAAGCAAAACTGCTTTACATGTGTGGCGACGAAACATCCGACATCAATGCTTTCAGTAAATTCAGCGGATACACTTATAAACATGTCAAAGGACACATACATACACACACATGTATATATGTTCCAAATATCTAACAATTTATTAGCAAAGATGTCAGGAAAGATTAAGTTCTGAAATAAAATAAGTGTACAAAATGAATTTATAAAAAATAGTATAAACTATATACACGGTACATGCAGCTGCCAAAGCAGAAATTTTAGGTAGGCGACCAGTAGGGCCTGCTAAGGCTCCCTCTTTAGCCTACTGAGGTTCTACGTTGACAGCGTCAGAGGGCATTTGGTAGGCCCTAAGTAGGCTGTCTTAATCGACGTGACCTAACCACTTTCAATTTATAAATATAGATATGTCTATATAAGAATACATATTGTATTATAATTAAACTAAAGTCCTGCTTCACATAGAAGAAATTATTTTCAATTCCTTCATACATTAGATTTTAAATGAATAAAGGAGTGAGTGTAACCTTTGAAATATCACTCACTGTTAATTGAAAATTAACAATATAAGTGTATGATTTGTGTGAGTTAACTCTTAAGTACTTTTTAATATAAATCAAGTAATAAATACAAATTAACTGCTCACACTGCAACTTACTTTTTTTTTGTACGAAAACACATTGACTTAATTGAATGACAGATGAACTTGACTTGATAGCAGACAACTGAATTACAGTATACAAACTGTTGCATATAAAAGATTTTTAATGTAAGTATGGTTTTTAAGTAGTTTTCGACACATAAATTCTTTGAAGCAATAAAAATTGCTTATATAACCGGTACTTTGAAAAACTTGTTTTGTTTAAAACAAATTTAATGACGACTGATATTGTCATTCTCATGTTTATGAGAAATCTCATTAATCATGTCAATAGCAATGAATATTAATACTAGTCACTTGTGTACTTATATATAATTTTAGGCTACAGTTAACACTGTAACTATAGCTGATATAACTATGTATACAATGTGTAAGGTAAGATAAAGGTAGCTTATGAAGACTGCTTAATAAGTATCTCACGGAAGTTCCCTGACGCGCCTAGGTGTGCCCTCAGTAGACTACCTAAGTAGGGCCTCACGAAATAGAAAGGTGACGAACTGTCATTTCTGACTAGGTGCATGTATAAGTATATACACGATGTTGTATACAAAGTCAACGAAAGATCAGCTGAGATGGGCCCTCGGGATGGCAAAATTCAATCGCTTCCGAGATCATACAACTGACTCTGGATACAGTGGCAGTGCAGCAGCAGTAACAGCAGCTCTAAAGATATGAATACACACACGTTATGCTGCTACGACAGCTGAGTAAAGTGGGGGAAGCATGTCAACCTATAGATTTTCTCCAGTGCTTTACTTAAAGTAAGTCACGGGACACTTTGGAATGAAGTCCCTACCGTATGCAGGGTTTAGACTGATAGAATTAGATTTCACACCATTGAAAAAAAAATTAATTCCTATAAGCGAATAAAAAATTGGATTAGCGAGATAAAAGTGGTAGAAATTGCTACAACCAAAAACGAACCTCTGAATTTGTCAGCAAAGTTTCCAAAAAAAATGGTAAAAGTGCCAAAAGTTCCAAGAGCCGGAGACAGTAATGGATGGAAAAAAAGTTTAATACAAAAACGATGCACCTTTCCAAGCCACTCAAAAGTAGCTTTGTTGAAATTAATTTCATTTAATAGTTTTTTTGCAAATTGCAAAAAACCGCAAATTTGGCCATTTTTTGAAAAATTCATAACTCAGTCCCATTTGGATATGAAAAGCTGAAAATTTGAAACGACTTTCTTTTCGTAGTCCTTAACATATGCTCCAAATTTCAAGATGATACAATTAATAGTTATTGTAAACCGTCGTGTTGAAGAAAAAATGGTCCCTTCGAAAAATGGCTCTAAAAAAGTTTTGAGACTACTTACGGCCATTTTTCAAACGCGCTGCTCTTCGTCAAGAGTTAGTGTTCAACATGCTAAAATTTCATAATCCCATCTTGTTTAGCAGTACTGTTAAAATTGCATCGAAAAACAGTGATTTTCGCAGGAGGCCGTCGGCGGCGCGTGGTGGGGCAAGCCACCGAATTAGGCCACGCCCACTTCCTCGCTGAGCGCTCGGCGCACTTTCGAGCGTGTAGGTTTAAAATGACTACGCGTTGTAAGACCAACGATATCTCCGGAACTAAGCATCAGAAATTAATGTTTTTTTTAAATCTGGGGTAGCTTTCAATAATAATGAGATTTCAGTAAAATGTGATTTGAGATAAAAAGTATTTGTGTAGGATGTTATGTAATTATTTCATAAACCCTTCGGCGAAATATATCGATTTTATCACGTGTCTTTTCGACATTTAACGAAACATTAGTCATCATAAGTGGGAAGCTATTAAAGTACGTGTCGAAAAACGCATTATGAAACTTATTTTCTGTATGTACAAATTAATATTTTTATAATCATTATAATAATGATTATAATAGTAATAATAATAATTATTATTATTTATTGCAATGCTGACAATAATTATGACATACATACAGTCAGAAAATGAATATATGTAATATCTATTACAAAAGTACTAAAATTTGCAACAACTAGTAGAATAATTTTCAGAAGTACCGTTTTTCTATGATTACTATTATTTTTATTAATATGTCGATACGCGCACTCTCAATATTATAGAAAGCTACCCCAGATTAAACAAATAAAATCAATTTCTGATGCTTAGTTCCAGAGATATCGTTGGTTTACAACGCGTAGTCATTTTAAACCTACACGCTTGAAAGTGCACCGAGCGCTCAGCGAGGAAGTGGGCGTGGCCTTATTCGGCGGCTTGCCCCACCACGCGCCGCCGACGGCCTCCTGCGAAAATCACTGTTTTTCGAAGCAATTTTAACAGTACTTCTAAACAAAAAGGGATTATGAAATTTCAGCATGTTGAACACTAACTCTTGACGAAGAGCAGCGCGTTTGAAAAATGGCCGTAAGTAGTCTCAAAACTTTTTTAGAGCCATTTTTCGAGACCATTTTTTCTTTAACACGACGGTTTGCAAAAACTGTTAATTGTATCATCTTAAAAATTTGGAGCATATGTTAAGGACTACGAAAAAAACGTTAAATCAAATTTTCAGCTTTTCATTTCCAAATGGGACTGAGTTCTGAATTTTTCAAAAAACGGCCAAGTTTGCGGTTTTTTGCAATTTACAAAAAAACTATTAGGTGATTTTGGCACTTTTACCATTTTTTTTGGGTACTTTGCTGACAAATTCAGAGGTTCGTTTTTGGTTGCAGCAATTTCTATCAGTTTCATCTCGCTAATCTAATTTTTTATTCGCTTACAGGAATTAATTTTTTGAAAAGTCTAATTCTATCAGTCTAGTTAGCATAACTTATCATCTACGTGCCACGCGCTTATTTTTTCTACCCCACCTTTTTCTATTATTTTGTTTATTAATGCAATAAAAATATACATGTATACTCATAAATTCATTTGCCATGTATATATTTGCTAGCGGCTTAGCCTGAGACTCACTGAATGGAACACCACAGTGTGTTGACACATAGTGTAGAACGTTTTTAGAGGGGTAGTGTCACAATGTATAGTCAATGTGTGTTTTGAAATACATTATGTATTTCAAAAAAGACAAGTGAAAATAAATGTGGCAATGCCACACAAGGCGAAAACCCTCTACATATCTATACGTATAAGTATAGTATAGTATAGTATAGTATAAGTCTTTATTTCAGCCAGGGGGTACAACCACGTATGGCTTCAAGGGATTATTACAATGTATGTATTAAAAATAAAATATAAACAATTAGTTAATACAAGTTAGTACGCAAATTAATAGGTAAATACATAAAGAATGTGAATACATTTGAGTTAACAATTAGTGTTTAAAAGAAAGAACAAAAGAGAAAAATTAATTAAACAATTTCATTCAAAGATAAGAATTAGAAGTTTATAATCTAGGCAGAAATCTGGTATTCAGTATCCCACTCACTCTTGTCTTGGTTTAGGAGAAACGCAAATAGGAGAGTTTTAAAGCTATTTATTTTAGATGCGTGAAATACAGTTTGATGAAGTTTATTTATGAAAATCGATGATTGAACAGCAAAGGATCGTCTCATAGATTCAGTTCTGGAGTAAGGTAAAATGAGATAATCCATGGGAAAACGAGTAGACCGTCTAAGATCTGTAAAATTAGATGTTAATCGATAAAGGGACATAATATATGATGGACATTCATGCGCTAAAATGTGCAAGCGAATCAAAGACAGACAGCACAGTGCTGGAGAAATTACAGATAAGAGAGTCGAGATTGATTTGCGTGCTATCTGTCACATCCAATGGCTCTAGAAATGGAAAATGAAAGTTTGAGAAAGCTTTTGTAAGTTCAGTTGTTAAAACATTTAGGTTTATTTTATTGAAATTACGTGCGAAAAATTTTTTGATATACGGGTGTGGTTTGAACAAGGACAAGGTGAGCTCGATAAAATCATGGCCGGCTATGAAAGGTGAATCAGATTTTGAGTAATTGAGGACGGCATCAGAGCTATGGACAATAAACAGATCAAGCCAGGTGTGTGTAAAATAATCATAGCGAGGGGAATGGTGTGTGGGTTCTGATTGCACTAAAAACAGTGAATAGGAAGCTATGTATGATTTAAAAGATCGAGTAAGTATAAGTATAGATACGTTCAGAAGTTATATTGTACGTCAACATTGAGTTGGTGATGAAATCTACGTTGCAACATTTACATCTTCACGGATCTTAAAATACCCACTTTTGATTTATAACTAAACAACGGTAAAGCTACAGGTGATTTTCTTGAAATATGATGATTTAAACAGACTATTTTACATGATATTTGAATTTTAGCAAAGTCTAAAAGTTTTTTGAATTACTATCTATAAAATACTTTTTTCCCAATAAGAGTACGTGTTGAATACGTATTTAATTTCTCCAAAACCGTAGAGATAGCGTGTCTGAAATTTTAATATGTTTTTCTACCTATAATTGTTAGCTTATACAAATTTTTTCAAGGCGTTCTTAAATTTTTAGATTTGGGGACACCACCCCCTTCATTAAAAATTTTACATCTATTTCTGACACTTCTCAGAAGAAAAATCTTCTTACTAAAAACATGTTTGTTTGGAATCCATGTAGTTTATTTTGGCAAATAATAAGCAGTATAAAGTGAAAAAAATTTAATTATGCTAGAAAGTACCGTGTGCTTCTTACGCCATAAAATAATTCTTGTCCCTTACGTGCCGTTGATTTGCATTAATGATAGACAATGTCTTTAAGAAGAGGACTGGATTCACTGCTATAATGGACGCATTTCTGGAACAGAAGAAATCTTCTTAGCACGTCTATTAACAGCTGCTATTGTCATTTGAGAATTTTGAGTTTCACAATCATCTAAACTTTCGTTCGGTCTTCTAGATGACACTTACTTTGCGGCAGTTGTCTTGCGAGACAATCTCGATTTTGGCATTTTGTATTTTATGTATATTAATTATACGAATAAAAATAACAAAATACCTTATAGTTTCAATGGAGGAGAAGCTAAAAAAACAAAAAAAAAACTGCCAAATAATAGGACTATTTTCTATCTGTATTATATAGTTGTATTGACGAAAGTGAGTCTCAGCTCCCCCCCACTGCCCCTCAGCTTCCCCTTGCTCCCCCTCCACCTCCCCCCAATAAAATACTTATTTATCTAATGTTTTACCATCACAAATGTTAAAAAATATACGCAATTTAGTACCTAAGTCGTACCTCGTTTTTAGGGTTTTTTAAGTAACTGATCATAGGTCTCCCTCTGTCTATTCGCTTCCCCTTACTCACTATGTGTCTCTAAAGTACCATTGTTTGTTTAACTTGATTTAACTTTAACATTTCAAATCTCTTTCTGGTCCATGTCTACTTTACCCAAATATAAAATTTTTGATTACTTGAGGACTTTATTAAGTAAAAGACAGAATTCAGAAGGAGGTATTATTAAATAGACGAACACAATTAAGCTTTTAAAACAATAATTCATTCTGTTAGCTTAATGTTGTGACATTTTATGTGTCATTCTAACCCATCTATTCTTTTAAAACCCTTTCCACATTTTTCACATATTTGTTTTTCATGGTTTTTATGAATTAACATACGTCTGTTTTAATGTGACGATCTTTAAAGTAACATATTTTTGAATTACTAAAAAATTTCTAGCTAAACAGTATTTTCAATTTCTGATTTATTCTCAGATGCAAATTGAATAAAAATTCTTTTTGGATGCTTACATCTTAATAAAGCAACGTATAATTGTCCGTAAGAGAAAAAAGGTTTTTTAATATACAATCCTGAAAAATAAAAACTCTGTTTTTCTGATTTTTTAATAAATATAGAACATGCTAATACGAAGGGAAACTGTTTTCTACAGCAGACAAAAGGTAATGATAATAAGATGCCAGTATTCAATGTTATTCTAGGAATATAAACTTTGCTTTTTTTCTCCCATAATTATTTCTGCTTCTATGTTATACTTAAATAATTTTGTTATTTTTAATCTTGTGCCTCTACAGAGACCGTCTGATATACTTAAAGTTCTTATTAACACTACTATAGCATTCATTTTTAATGTCAATTCGTGTGTTAAATTCAATTTCAATGAAAGACCCTCTCTAATATTAGTTTGAAATACTATTGGAAAATAAATATTTATGGTAATTTAATTGTATTAAGTTAATCATATGTTTTATCAACTCCTTTGTGAGTCACGTATTCTGCTGTTGTGAACTAATTTTCAGCTTGCATTGATAAATACACAAGTAATGTCGTTAATTTGTCTGCTCAATCTGTTAGTGGGGGGTTGGCGCGCGGAGCACGCAGGGGGCGTTAGCCCCACTAGTGTATGTATATATATATCAAGATTTCTTGCACACCACATACGCTCAGAAACGATCAAAATTATATAAGGTATAAGATTTTAAGAGATGTGTTATTACTCGACGATGACTATATGCTGATGTGCGTGTCACACGTTACTGAAGCCTACTACGAACTTTTACTGGTTAAAGTTACTCCATAAAATTTATTGCGGAAGCGGCTCAGTTAATTTAAAGTAGCATTCAAAACATAACCACTTACCCTCTAGTGGTCAAAAGTTAAAATTTCTTTTAAGAGCTGTTCTGCAGTTGGTTTTTATAAGAAGCATAAGCAAATTTATATTGAAGTTATCAATAATTTTAATAGCCTATGAGACATTAGAAGTTGTAACTGAACTTCTGTCAAAATTTGGGATTGACCGGTTCAGTATTTTTTAAGATTTTTGCGAGTATACAACGAAAAGCCGTCTCTTTATCTAACAGTAAGATTTTTTCGCTATTAAAAGATTGCACTTATTGGCAGTTTGGTAGCTAAGAATAACAAATATTTATTTTTGACTTATCTTGCTTTTCCTCTAAAATATCGTTTTTTTTTCATTTTTTTTAGTTTATGCTGTAAAATAATTAAATAATAGATTCTAAATGTATATCATAATTTTCTAATCATTCAATACTTTTTTACAATTTTAATAATTAATTTTTTTTCTTTTTTTTTTGTTTTGTATTTTTAGCCTGCTTTTTTCGGAGTTGCAAGTTGTTAATATTTGACTCACCCAAAAAGTGCACCACGCGCTTAAAGAAGTTATCATTTAAAAAATGGAATTATATAATTTTCAAGATTATTAAAACTGTCAACGTGATGAATTATGTAGAACTATTCAAGAGTCTGTATCTGTCATGCATGGCTTGAACTAAACACTTTACGCATAAGCTACGCCTGTAATTCTCATATGATGTAAGCTAGCATCATACAGTGTACTTGTTTCGATAAATACTATCAACAGAATAAATTCACAATGTTACTATATGAATCCATGCGTTTTATGCAGCATTTAACTTATAAAATTGAAGTATAAATGGTATTTATGCTGTACATACTTGATTTCTTGATTGATAGAAGTTGTCACTATACCTATCAGTATACTTTTTTTACATTATAGTGCTAAACTTTCACCTTTAATAAAGGGCACTACTCTGGGCATTGAGCCCTTAGAAAAAAGAAAGGAAGATAAATGGGAGGCTTTCCTTTACTGAGAAGTGGGTAGAGGAAAATTAGGCAATTTTGCTGCGAGAAGCTTGTCTACTCTTTTCTCGAGGAACATTACGTGGTGAATAAGCACATGTGAAAATTCACAAAGGTACTTGCCCGAAAAAGTCGCACTGGCCAGGAATTGATTTGCTATCTCTCGCGTGCCGACCCACGACCTAGCCGGCTAAGCCACCACGCGCTCTATAAGTTGAGATATAGCAACTGCACGGGACATGAGACTCTCATGATGAGAAAGAGAGAGAAAAAAAGAAATGTGCGTGCCGGACTCCTGCTAGACTGTCAGTACCAGTTTCACCGTTGCCGGTCGCACAGCGGTAGTTGTGCCCGCGAAAGCAAAAATATGTAAGTACACAGAGGCATACCTGCATTGCTACCAAAATAATATACCAATATCAAAAGCGTAACGGGACTTAAAGCTTATATACTTATATACCTACAGCTACAGCGTGATAGAACGTGAAGTTTAGACGTGACAGACTCGTGGTTTGACCCCCTCTCCCCATCTGAAAAAGCCCAACGTGCCTAAAAATGTTTTTACTTCAAAAAAAATAGAACTTATTTTATGTATAGATAGTGTACCTATGCCCAAACGCCACATTTTTTGAATAAATAAAAAGAAATAGATAGCATGGTTGAATACCTGACAACAAACAACTTTTATTTTATTTAAGTTTATCGTGAATAAAAAAATGCCAAAAATATAAGATTGGTTTCATCAGGTGAACTATAACTCTGTAGTTTTGTTTTGCTTCGTTTTATTCTCATCAATGAGTGTTTATACATATACATTTATATCTCTATATTGTAAAGTTGTATAGACAAACATGAGTCACAGCCTCCCACTTTTTCTCCCGCTGTCTCTTAATTACCAATCACCACCTCTTTACCTCCCCCTAAGAATCACGTAATTATTTGCTTTCTCTAACAGGATTATTAACTTAACGAAAATTGGATTAGGTTCCTCTGCTACTTCTCAGCTCTCTCTCTACTCTCCTTCTACTTCCTCTTAAATATTATTATTATTATTATTATTATTATTAAGCTTTAAGGGTGTTTTTAATCACTAACTATTTAGTTATGCCTCATTCACGCCCTGCCTTAATACCAGCTTTTAAAAAAAAACTATACTGTATGTTTCACCAAAAGTTTTTCTAGAAATTTTTAAATGAACTACTGTATTTCTTGCTCAATAACTGGATTATTTAAAAAATTTTTTTCATCTGCCATATAAGCTCTTAAGCACGATATTTTATACATTGTTATAATTTAAGACGATTTTTAAAAATTTCAGGTGTGAATACTAATTTCTTACGTTAAATTCTTTTGAGCAAACTTTTCGATGTATTATATTTTGAGCCACAGTATTTACAGGTGAAAAAAAAGGCAACATCACGGTAGTCAAATTTTTTTTCCTAACCACGAGTTTTTTCTTTGGAAAGTAACTATTGTGATGTGTCTTACTCGCTTAGCTATAAGCAGAAAGACGCGGCACATAACTATTTTCCTTTAGGGCTAAATGGATAAAGCGCATAGTTGGCACTAGAATAAGTATGAATGAGCAAGATTAATATTTTAACGCACAGTTGCTGTTTATATTTTTACACAACTCAATATAATGAGTACATAAAACTACACTGCTTAACTATCCGACCTGGACTAACTTTATGCAGCATTAGCCCTGCTGGTGCAAATTCGACAGTTGCTGATCAGCACAATGCATTTACGCGATAGAGATAGGATACACAGGAGTAGGACTACCTTACTGGCGCAGTGGTGATATGTTGACGGTAACACTGGATGCAAGCACCAGGAGATCCGATCGGCAGGTGTCGGCACTTGGACCTAACTGTCCTTGGCAGCGTGCGTGAGAGGGTTATTGCAGCAGCCCCCAGTCGTTAACAAGTAGTCGTTGCCGCGTCTCCTGTTGTCACTTGGTGCCGTAAAATACTATTAACAGCAATTTGCACACACGCCCGTGAAAACGCACGACGACTATGTTTACCTCCTAATTACACGTCCTGACGGCAAGCAGACCAGAACGAAAGTATCTCTCTTGCCAGCTCGCCGATTCGTGCTATCTTCGTATCCTAAGTACCTGCATGTGTTAGTATACACACACACACACACACCAACTGCTGCGCACAGTCAAGAGCTGGCCTTGATACCCATAGTAAAGATGGGTGTCGGTATATGGGCCTTGGATAAGGTAGGATTAGTGTGCATTGTACCGCCTCTCCTCTTGCATGCTACTGTTAAGAATACACTTGTACCGTGACGTGGATTTACCACGTCACACTATATATAACTTTAGTTACTACAAATACAAGAAAGTTTCTCTACTAAAACATGTCAAAAAAAAGGAACTTTAGTTCAGTTTCAAAAAATGTCTTAAAAGAGAAAGAAAACGTTTTTCTACACTGCAGTATGATAAGAAAGGTTTATTTTTTAAAAATATTTTTTTAATTCATTCTTTTTTCAGATTTTCGCAATTTTCACAATTATTTATGTATATAAAAACGTAGCCCTTTATATTTACACTGCCACAATACTAGTATGAGGCATGCCTCAATTCTACACAATAAAGTAGAAAATTCCACTACTGTCGAAATCTGGTCGCCAACTACACGCTTCAAATGATGCTTAGCGGATCTGACTGCTAATTCCCATAAACCCCTAAAATGTGGAGCAGAAGCCGGAATAAAGTGCCACTGTGTACCTGATTCACCTAATTCATAGGGAAAATTAGGGTCCTGACTACGTTCTACCAACATTCTTTTTAACTCAGTATCAGCACCGATGAAATTCGTGCCATGATCACTGAATAAATCTGTGCAGTGGCCACGTCTAGAAATAAATCTGCGAAAGGCAGCTATAAAGGCCTCCTTTGTATAATCCTCCACAACTTCAAGATGTACTGCACGAGTTGACATGCAGATGAAAACTGCAATGTAACCCTTGAAAGTTCCTTTACCCTTGTGTTTTGTCAAGCGTATTGGAAAGGGGCCAGCATAATCGATCCCTGATTTTTGAAAAGGAGAACTCTGAGTAACACGAGAACAAGGCAAGTCTCCCATTAACTGAGATTGTGATTTAGACTTATATCTTTTACAAGTGATGCAACGAGTAAGCTCAGCTCTTACAGTCCGTGTACCACTTACAATCCAGTACGTTTGACGGAGTGTAATGATCGTCAACTGCACTCCACCATGTAAAGTTAATCTGTGATAATAGTCAATGAGCATAAATAACAACTGATCTCTATCTGTTAGTATCAAGGGATACTTGGCATCATCATCAAGTAAGGCTCTACTCAATCTACCCCCAAATTTTATCAATCCACAGTTTATAAACGGCGTAAGATTAAGCAAACGGCTAGATCGAAGTAGTGGTAAGCTATCTTCTAAACTACGATCTTGAATTTGAGTTAGTACCTTGAACTTAGCGGAAAAGTGGTATTGTTGATGCTGATAAACTAGACACAGTCTAGCACAATCAATTTCTGATGTTAAAAGGTGAATCGAGTCAACTTTAATAAAAGAATACAAGTCAATAAGCTGCAAACTAGCCTGTAAAGGGGGCTTAAGATTTTCAGCTATAGGTAAATATGAATTCTTTTGTTTAACCTTATGTGAACAACGGTATGTAAAACGAAGGCAATATGCTGTTACTCTTAGCAACCGTTCCCACTTGGAACAACGAGTTAATAGAGTCATATAAAAGGACTCAGAACTATTTACAAGACTATTTACAGAAGGCATTGAACTATTTACATTTATAGAGGTTGGAGAAATCGTTTCTACTCCAAACTCTGGATGGTAAGGGTGCAATTCATGAAGAATCTTAGGGCCCTGAAACCATAATATTTGATTCAGCAATTGGCCCAGAAGAACACCTCTAGAAGCTACATCAGCTGGATTTTGCTTTGACGTGATGTAATGCCACTTAGCATATGAAGTCAAGTCATGAATTTTTTAATACCTATTAGCTATGAAAACTGGCCATTTGGAAGGAAGTCCATTGAGCCAATATAGTACATTCCTAGAATCGGACCACATGTGAACTGGCACTTCTTTCAATGAATTAACATCAACGAAATGACTAACTACTGTGGATAACAATTCTGCAGCACGTAGCTCTAGTCTTGGAATACTTAGCGTTTTGATCGGAGCTACTTTCGTTTTGGCTAATTGAAGATGAACAAAAATCTCACCCTCGCGTACAACGCGTAAATAAACAGCCACTGCATAGGCGTTTTTAGAAGCGTCGGCAAAACCATGAAGTTCGAGAGATTCACAATCTAGTGAAAAATGATTCCATCCAGGTATTCGAACTTCGTTCAACAAAGGTGTTTCATTTAACCAATCAGTCCAGGTTTTAACCAAATCAGGTGACAGAGAATCATCCCAAGACACTTGCAACAACCAAAGAGATTGAAATAGTATTTGAGCAAAAATTATCGTTGGAGCCAACCAGCCTAAAGGGTCAAAAAATTTTGACAACTGCGCTAATAAAGTACGTTTGGTCCAGCGAACGGGTGTGTCAACGTTTACTATAACGCAAAATCGAAACTCGTCAATACTAGGATTCCAATGTTAGCCTAAAACAGAAACAATTGGTTCATCATCGCTTAGGATCTTTGGCTTACTAGATAAGTGGCTTTTTGGTAACTCAGCTATTAACTCAGATAAATTGGCTGACCATTTTCTCAGTGGAAATTGACCTAATTCACACAATTAAATCAGTTGCCGACATTGAATCTTAGCATCTCCTAACGTATAGCTACCAGACAAACAATCATCTATATAGAAGTCTTCACGAAGAACTTGAGCAGCTATAGAATGAGATTCAGTGTAATCCTTGGCAAGTTGCCTTAAAACACGTGTGGCCAAGTAAGGTGAACTTGTCAAACGATATTTAACAGTGTTTGAGACGTAAGATCGAATAGGTAAAGATGCATTAGGTCTCCGTAAAATGGCCTGAAACTCATGATCATCTTACCACTAGAAGATCCCATATTTTTAAAAGGAGTAGTTGCGCGAATATTTACAATATTATTTACAGGTTTACAAGGAAACGATTCCATTGTAATGATTTGTGCCAAAATTAAGTCTCGTAGTTGACCTAAAGTAGGAGGATCACTGCTACTACCTAACATTTTTTGCCAATCTTTGTTCGCTTGAAAATCAAATCTACCAACTACAAAAGCGATAAATATGTCAGCATCTCCTACTGCTCTCTCTAAAGATATCAAGGAATCAACAGAACTTATCATCTCCTTAGATATACGCTTCATTTCAGAGCAAGAACTGCCTCTCATAGCTTGACAACTGAGAATAGTAGTTGTATACGTTGTTCAGTTTTGTACCTGAATATTTGCCGACAAACCTTTTCTAAATTCAAATTGCGTCACGTTTGTTATTCTTGTATTAAAGTTGAAGTAATTTTCCGATCATACGACTTTATCATCGCGTACATTTGCAATGCCCAAGAGACCGTTTTACCTTTACTCTTGTACCTTTATTTATCAATGTACTAGAATTTCTACTTTAACTTTTGTCTCTATAAATATTGCTCTGCGAGCATAGTATGTTAGTTAGCGCGCCGCGGCGGCAGAGAAAGCTTCTCTCCGCTTGCCTTCACTTGAGCACATTTTCATAATTTAAGCACTGTAAATATATTGTAAATATTTTTATTGCACATTTGCGTTATATTTATTTTCCGCCGTAAACCACTTCCACCTCTACACGACTGAACTGGATTGGGAGCAGCATAAAACCCCTTCCCTCGTGAACATTTTTGGTAGCAGAGCGTGGTTCCAGGGACCGACGGTCAGTGCAGGAGTGGATATGTGCTAGTGCTCAGTGAAGCCTTGAATTTTGCCTTGACCATTTGATGCCGTGTAGGTGAACGCGCTCTCGCGAAGCTGCAGTAGTGAGTCATTTAAGGAATCAGAGTGTGTGCATGCTCTCCGTGCTTGAATTTGCCAAGGCGGGCGGTCGTTAGCTGCCAACACTCAGCCCTATTATCAAGCGCTTCATCGCGACATCGACTGCGTCATGGCAGACGTCAAGGAACTCAAAATTTTACTTAAGCGTTAACAGGAGTTGTACAAAAGCATTAGCAATGCTTACGAAAACCTCAAGAAGCGCGGCAAGGATAAGTTCACTCGTGCAATCATCGAGAGCCGTATACAGCAACTACGAATAAACTGGGATGACTTCAAGGACACTCATCTCAGGATTCTCAAAATTGCTCCAGACGATACTAAGGACATCGGCTATTTCGATGAAAACAGCTACGAAATCACCGAAGAAGCTTACCTCGATTCGGCAGCTAATTTGGCTGAACAGCTCGAAAAACTTCCTGCATCGCCCGCATCAGACCCAGCTCCTGTTCCACCAGCTAACTCTCGCAACCTGCCGTCCATTGCTGTGCCCACATTTTCCGGACATTTCAACGACTGGCTCGAGTTTAAGGATCTGTTCTCTGCGATCATAGTCAACGATTCTCGACTTTCCAACGTCGAGAAGCTTCAGCACCTCAAGACGCATGTGCAAGGCAAGGCGGCTGAATTGTTGAGGACGATCCAGGTAATCGACGCCAACTTCGAGGCTGCATGGAAAAGGTTGGAGAATCATTATGCAAACAAGCGGCGCTTGGTTGCCGCACTAACTCGCGATTTGCTAGCCGCGCCGGCTGTAAGCAACGAATCGCCGCTCGAACTCAAGGCATTGCTCAGTAGCACTGTAAATGCCTTGGCTGCACTTAAACAGCTTAAGCGTCCGACGGACCAGTGGGATGACTTGGTGGTCGCTGTTACAGCTCGGAAACTCGACGCTCGAACATTCCGAGAATGGGAGTCATCGCTCAGCAGTACCCACGAGCCTCCTGCACTTGAAACGCTCGTGCGTTTCATTGAACAACGCATCTCGATGCTCGAGATCGTCGCGTCTTCTACAGAGAAGGCAACACGGAAGAAGGACAAGACGGCGTCTTCTACTTCGCACGCATATACCGCCTTTACGGAGAAATGCCGCTTTTGCCAAGGTGAGCATTTCATACTACGCTGTGCCGATTTCAAAGCAAAATCGCCACATGAACGCAAACAGTTTGTTGAGGCCAAGAACATGTGCTATAATTGCCTTGGTGCTCACAAACTCGCAAGCTGCAAATCAAGCAAACGATGCCTAACTTGCAACGGGCATCACCATACGCTGCTGCACGAGAATCCTGCCACTACAGTGCATCTTGCATCTTCTGCATGGCCTGCTACACTCACGAAAGGGAGTCGCGTATCCTGTCATTGGATGGCATCGCCAGACTCTTCAAACACTACGCTGTTGCCTACTGCGCTCGTCCGAATTCAAGGCCCGGACGGACGCACACTCATCGCTCGTGCCATGCTCGACAACTGCTCTCAGCGATCCTTTGTTGCAAAGAGCCTGCTAAGTAAACTTCGCCAGGAATATGAAGAGGCCAGCATGGAGGTCATTGGCATCGGTGGCATCAAGACTCCGCGAGTTCATGGAAAAACTTACCTTACTCTCGCCTCCATGGTTAGCGACGGGAAGCTCACGTGCGAAGCTCTAGTGCTCTCGCTCATATCCAGCTACAGGTCAGAAAACTTCAAGCTTCCAGGCGACTGGAAGTATCTACAGGGCTTAGAGCTTGCAGACGACTTTCGAGCCGATCTGACGGAAATCGAGTTGCTGCTAGGAGCTGATGTGCTTCCACGAGTTCTTCAAGAGGGCTTACGCATCGGACTACCTGGGACACCCATGGCCCAGCGCACCATATTCGGCTGGACGCTTTCCGGTCCATTACATTATTGACATTTTCAAAATACAGACTTTAAGTTTGTTTTACATAAGTGCAGTGCTAATTGTTAATACTCCGTTTACCCCGAACCGTAGTATGGCGGGCGGTATGTTCAGTTTTGTACCTGAATATTTGCCGACAAACCTTTTCTAAATTCAAATTGCGTCACGTTTGTTATTCTTGTATTAAAGTTGAAGTAATTTTCCGATCATACGACTTTATCATCGCGTACATTTGCAATGCCCAAGAGACCGTTTTACCTTTACTCTTGTACCTTTATTTATCAATGTACTAGAATTTCTACTTTAACTTTTGTCTCTATAAATATTGCTCTGCGAGCATAGTATGTTAGTTAGCGCGCCGCGGCGGCAGAGAAAGCTTCTCTCCGCTTGCCTTCACTTGAGCACATTTTCATAATTTAAGCACTGTAAATATATTGTAAATATTTTTATTGCACATTTGCGTTATATTTATTTTCCGCCGTAAACCACTTCCACCTCTACACGACTGAACTGGATTGGGAGCAGCATAAAACCCCTTCCCTCGTGAACATACGTATTAATGAGACGACGTTTATTATCATAATACCGGGTTATGGTATCCCAGGCCTGTATATAACTCTCTTCAGACAAGGGTATATTTTAAATGAAGTCTGAAGCTTCACTCTTTAGATGCGCCCTAAGATGTTGATATTTAATAATAGCTGGTAATTCTTGCTTTCTATGGACTATAGCCCTATGAACATCGCGAAAATTCTCCCAACTAGCAAAATCACCATCAAAAGATGGCAAGTCTATTAAAGGTAAAAAAGAGAAACTCTGAAACAAACTTGCATTGGCATTGGGAGAAGGTAAGGTGCCTGTTGGATTCGAATAATCATTGAGCGAATTGAAAAAATCGTTAAAATCACCCTGAAATGAATAAAAAGTATCCTCTTTCACTTTATAGCACTCATTTTTGAAATAATTATGAGTTGTGGGTAAAGGTTTTATATTCATAATATCATCATAAGTAGATTTAAAATAATCAAAAGAATCTCTGAGTTGTTGAAGCCTAGAGTCAGCCTGACCCTGGTCATTTTTACCTGGCCAAGTTTCTTAAAGTTCGTAACGGAACCTTTTATTTTGTTAAACAGTTTAACTTGTACTTCATAAAGGTTATCCATTTTGATAAGGTAAATTTTAATTTGAGTAATAAATATT
Organism: Copidosoma floridanum; assembly: GCF_036245765.1. NCBI lineage: Eukaryota > Metazoa > Arthropoda > Insecta > Hymenoptera > Encyrtidae > Copidosoma > Copidosoma floridanum. The sequence goes on along the minus strand of NW_028321955.1, from coordinate 57,560 downwards.
CAATAAATAAATACAAACCACGCACCGTAGTCAAATTTGAGTCAGACAAAAGCTAACTAATTCAACAATAACGCTAAACGACGGTAGTGTTCTTAATTTTTACAAGTGCTTACATAAAATTAAATTCGCAAAAACATATTCAAGTCAATCGGTAAACAAAAAAACGAAAAACTACAAGGAACTGATAATACATACCACAAATATACAATTTTACAAACCGTGTAAACAGGACCAAGTATTCGTAGTTATGTTGAGTTCGAAAGACCTGCAGTACTTGACAGCAGCGATGCTGACTCAGTAGCCTGTATAAGTTGGCAGTAGCACACGATGAAGATGAAAGGACCCGTGGAGCCAGCAGCAGCAGCGGTGTTGTCTTAATAGCCTGCAGAGGCAGGCAGCAGCATACGCTGACGACGACCAAAGCACGAGCAGTAGCAGCGGTGTTGTAACAATAGCCTACAGAAGCAGGAAGCAGCACACGCTGACGACAACTTAAGTACAAGCAGCAGCAGCGGTGTTATCACATTAGCCTGCAGAGGCAGGCAGCAGCACACGCTGAAGATGAAAGGACCTGTGGAGCCAGCAGCAGCAGCGGTGTTGTCTTAATAGCCTGCAGAGGCAGGCAGCAGCACACGCTGACGACGACCAGAGCACGAGCAGCAGCAGCAGCGGTGTTGTCACAATAGCCTGCGGAGGCAGGCAGCAGCACACGCTGAAGATGAAAGGACCCGTTGAGCCAGCAGCAGCAGTGGTGTTGTCTCAATAGCCTGCAGAGGCAGGCAGCAGCCCACACTAAAAACGACCAAAGCACGAGCAGTAGCAGCGGTGTTGTCACAATAGCCTACAGAGGCAGGCAGCAGCACACGCTGAAGATGAAAGGACCCGTGTAGCCAGCAGCAGCAGCGGTGTTGTCTTAATAGCCTGCAGAGGCAGGCAGCAGCACACGCTAACGACGACCAAAGCACGAGCAGTAGCAGCGGTGTTGTCACAATAGCCTGCAGAGGCAGGCAGCAGCACACGCTGACGACGACCAGAGCACGAGCAGCAGCAGCAGCGGTGTTGTCACAATAGCCTGCGGAGGCAGGCAGCAGCACACGCTGAAGATGAAAGGACCCCTGGAGCCAGCAGCAGCAGCGGTGTTGTCTCAATAGCCTGCAGAGGCAGGCAGCAGCACACGCTGACGACGACCAAAGTACGAGCAGCAGTGAGTCCCCTACATAAACAATGGACTCGCTTGCACCCGACGACAAACGAACAAAGAAAAGAGAGAAAGAGATATGTCTGTGTGTGTGTGTGAGTGTGTGTGTGTGCGTACGGACTACGCACCGGCACGTCGACCGCGTCAGCCTCGTCACCCGAGAAGACCGCAAAAAGAAGCCAAGATGGCCGATAAAACGACCATGTGTCTTACACACAAGGAAAATGTCCTGCACCTATATTTCACCTCCCCAAATCAATAATCAATGCACAACACACTTTTAAACACTTGAACTGTTTATTATAAAAAAACAATCTCTCTGTTCAATTTTACTTTAACATGTCATAATGCTTGCTTACTTGCAAGATAAAAAAAGGAAGAACTAATTTATGAGTCAGACGGAGAAATTACGTGTCAATCGAAAATGTGAATCGTTTTTTGTTACAGAAATCTTACATAAAAACGATACACGTGAAAATTATAAACACGAGCGCAAAGCGACTTACCGAAAAGGGCGTTTGAGGCTGACTGACGATAACCGCAGCAGCAGCAAGCTGCTGGACAAAGGTAAGTATAAACAGAGTCTATTGGTGTTTTAATAGACGCGTGCACGCTTATGATTGGCCCTTATAGGTAAGAGAATATCCTAAAGCGCGAGATTTCAAATTTCATAAACTAAGTTTTCTATTTACATCAGTGTAATGTTACTGATGTTTCACACTTTATATACGTGGCATCACTTGATATTACATCCTGAAACAACAGATGACTGTCCAATGAGAAGTTCATATATAAAAAAAGCTATTTCTTGGATTTTTCACTTTCACTTGTTACCTGTGACTGCAATAATAGAATTAGTTGTCTTCTTATGATAAGGTACGCACACTTACAATATACCAAAGTGAAAAATTAACCTGAATGTGTGACTTTTTCAAATAATCAATGAAGAAGTCTTTATTGACATTATCTTATAATAAAGTCAATATAGAAGAGGACTCTTTAAGACGTAAAAAATAATCACATCAGTTATATCTATCTATTTTCTTGAATTTTTGACAAAAATTCAAAACGGACAAAGATTTTTTTGGTTTCTTTTTCAATTCTCTCTCAGAGTAGATTATTTTACTCCTGAAAATATTTTAGATAGCGTCTTCGCAAAGAATTTTGTATTATAATGAGTATGTCAAAAGTAGGGAGAGAACAAGAATTGGTTGATGATGTAGCTTCTAAAATATTGCAGAAACTTTTCTGGCCTACTATCCGAATGATTTGTATGAATAGTAGTGTTTATCACGTTCCCGTGATATTTTATTAGTGTTTCAAAAGTTTTACAGTCCTAAACACAAGTAGATATTTTGACATCCGAGCACTATATCTTATGCGCTCGAACAATTTAATAATAAGCTTTCAGAGGTAGTTAATTTTATTTTTCTTAAAAGTTCCAGAAGCGAAGTAAATTCTATCTTTTTTTATAGAAAAAAAATTTTTCATTCATATAAAATATGCTAATATAAAATCCATATAACTTATATCTGTGGTAATTTAATTAATTTTAATACCGACAAACAGTATTTGTTTTGCACGCTGGTGTAGGGTTTGTTTATCGATGAACGAAACGATTGGCGTTAGCGATGTGTTATTAGTAAATTATTTGTACACATATTTATATACCTAGTGTTATAAGTAAATCATATATATATATATATACACCTTTTCGACTATGGCACTTTTTAAGCTGAGCTGAATACCATACACATACTTAATTAGTGTTGTGATTAAATGTTAGTGGCTGCGGGGAGGGGGACAATAGAGTACCTATGAGTTGTACAAAGGCTTAATTCGCAGCGTTAGTCCACGCAACGCTTGATTTTCAACCAGTTGATTTTATGATGCTGCATACTTATGCATACGTAAACACTACCTATATAGGCTATTTAAAGAGTACAGTATATACATATATGGTTGATTCCACCGTAACTTACTTAGACTGTGTCCTCGTCTATCTTGTGCGTATTTAGTGCTATACGTCTGGCTCCAAATGAGAGGACTACTCTGGACACTGAGCACTTAGGAGAAGGAAGGGAAGAGAGATGGAAGGCCTTCCATTACTGAGAGAGGGGTAGGGAGATTTAGGCAATTTTGCTGCAAGGAAGTCACCCTTCTCCTCCTCAAGGAGTATTCCGTGGTGAAAAAGCAAATGTGAAAATTCACAGAGGTAGTTGCCCGAAACAGTCGCACTGGCCGGGAATCGAACCACGGTCTCCCGCGAGCTAACCCACGACCTAGCAGATTGAGCCACCGCACGCTATGTACCATGTTTACGTGCACGTTTTATATGTCCATGGTGTTTAGTACCAGAGTTTTAAAGTCCCAAGGGTGTTATCACGTAACTTTTTTTGGCTGTATGATCCTGTATTATAGAATAGGCTGATATACTGAAAAGGAGTTACGCAATCCAGCATGATAAGCGTACTACAAGCGCTGCTTGGGTAGTTAAAACTGCAACTGTAACTTGTTCCTTTTATATTATTTTGAGATTTTTGCAGGCTTCATGGTAATTGCAGTGTTGTCTGTATTTTATTCTGTCAGCCTAATTGATTGTTTACTTTGATTTATTACCTAATTTATTGTATTTGTGCAGTTAAAAATCATAGTTAACACCTAATACAAGCTGAACTCTAATTATCACGAAGTCTACCAAAATTTCAAAACAATGTGAATATAGCAGGCTATAATTCCATTTTCAACCACCAGAGCAGCGCTAGCAATACAGTTATGCTGAATACCCCACTAAAGGTCACAGTAGCCACCTGTTGGGAATATGCCTGTACCACGTAATATGATGATACATTTATGATTACTACAGGAAAAGTAGTACAGGGTTTACGAGAGAAATTAAGTTTTTTTTCCACGGTGAAAAAGTGACTAACACAAAAAATTGTTGGAGTTCGTATTCCTAAAATTATGAGAATTAGGTTATTTTTTTCATGTGATGAAATTGCTTATTGAGGCCAAAAACAGCGTTTTAAAGTTAAGAAGTACAGTTTATCCTAACATCAAGCTGTTTTTTTACTTGTTGAACAGGTGCAACAGCGACAGCAGCAGCAGCAGAGACGATACGCACAATGTTAAGTTAACTGTACTTTGTACCGTAGAAAAGATGTTTTCGGCCTTAATAAATGATTTTATCATATAAAAAAAGACCACATAACTTTCACAGTGTTGAAAATATACTCTAAATAAACTCAAGTTTAGCTTATGGACATCTAAACTTTACAAATAGCAAAAAATTGTCTATATTAGTTCATTAATAAATAAATAATCAAAAATTATAACTTAAAAACGTGCATACATAATTTACTACAACAATATATACGTTGGTCTGCACATACGACTTATAGAAAAAGTCATACAGAATATGGCTTCGAACTTCGGCCAATAAGATTCCGCCTGCGACACAAGCACGCCGCTTAGCCACACGGCTATAATGAAATGGTACACATCAAGAATTGTCTACGTATCGTACCAATAGTTTGATTTATTTTAATTCATATCATAAAATTGACTTCATAATTTTTCTAAAAAAATTTTCATGTAAATGTATTCAGTTACAATTAATGGTATGTGAAACATTATTTTCTTAGTGTATTGTCAAGCATATGATCTACAATAAACGTTTTCATCACGTTAAATTTGCCAATTTTAGGTGTACATTTATTGTTTGACGTACGATTAATCATAACTATATACATTAACGTACAATTTTTTTTACAAAAATTATAAAGTTAATTTTATAATATACATTGAAATAAACTATAGTGTTGATACGATACGTAGACAATTCTCGATATAAACTATCTCATCACAACCATGTGGTTAAGCGTGCTTGTGTCGCACTCGGAATCTCTGTGGCTGAAGTTCGAGACCATACTCTGTACGACTTTTTTCATAAGTCGTATGTGCAGACTAAGTAAGATATTGACGTGATAAATATATATGTATATTTCTGGTAAAAAATGACGAGCTTTCACAGCCCGAAAAAATCGAGAGGCGAGGACAGGAAAGTACACAATGAGAAGGCCCGACATGTACAGTGTATAAAACAGACAATCTTTATTTAACTACAAGACATTAACATGTGCGAGAATGTTTGTTAAGATCAACCGTGGTCCACAGGACGTAGCATGTGCTGTCGATGCGTGAGCCAGTGCCAAACTGTCGTATGCTTCAATCGGTCGAAAGAGTGATTCTAGTGGTTTTCAGGAGGAGGCACCAAAATACGGTCTTGTATGGGTTATGTGTTGGCCTTTAGTTGGCACTTTCTAGCAGACCCATAGCTGCCGTGTTAAAAGCCTTAAGAGGAAGGTTTCTAGGACGAAGAATCAACACCTTATTAACATAACTAAAATTGGTTTTTATTCACTAGGTTAATATTACAATGCTTCTTGTTAGAAGCTGTACAGATGTGCTCACAATGGCAATCGAGAGACGGCGCAGCTTGTCGAAGCAAGGACCGAGAGACGCATGAGCAGTAAGCGCAGAGAGAGGGGAAGCCTCTACTCTAATCTGACGGGATAGAGTCCCCACACTTGCTGTCACGAAGACCGAACGTGGAATCAAATGCTGCTTTCGACGGTGCGTCGTGTTGGAAGGCGCGGTGGCCTGCGTTATATATATGTTCTTAAATTATAAATTTTTAATAATTTTATATTATTTAATAATTACAAAAAAACGTTTGCTAATTGTAAAGTTTGAATAAACATTAGTTAAACTTGAATCAAATATTTTAGAAAAAATCGAAATTTGGGATTTTTTCATTGCTCATGTTTAGCTAACGTCTGGCTAAACTTGAACTTTGGTGAAAGTTTAACCAAATGTAAAAATTTTTACGCAGAGCCTTTATGATGAATATTTGGAAAGCTTAATGTTTACAGATAATAAGTCAAAAATTACTTGAAAATATTAGAAAATATAAGTATTTCTGCTTTGATGTATATTTATTTAAAAATTTCGATACTTAAAACGATTGAAGCAAGTTCTTAACTTAAGTGTCCAAAATCACCTGACCAGGCTTGAAAGTGGTGTGTAGTGTTATACTGTACGATTTTCTCAACATATATTGATCAGTGTAGACGGTATCATCCGTGTGATAACAGTAAAACTGAGGGCCTAAGGTATTTTTAAACAATTTTTAAAAAACTCGAAATTGTATATGATTTCTTGTTTTTTTTTCTACTTATTCAAAAATACTTCAGGCCCTTAGTTTTACTGTTATCATACAGATGATACCATCTGTACTGATCGATATATGTTGAAAAAATCTGACTTTTAACTAATTTTTATTCATTATTTGTGAAAAATTTACAGATGTACTTTACAGCTATATTTATAGCTGAATTTTATACATTATTATAACTGTTTTATAGATAGTGATAGCTATAATTATAGCTATAAATTATAGGCATATTAATAGCTATAAATTTTTGACCGAGATATAGATTATAATTTTACTATTTTGCAAAGCTGAGTATTAACTTTAGAAAGTACAATTTATTAATATTTTATAGAAGCCTTAAAAGTTATTTGAATACTTAATTCTTATTTAACACATAAAACTTTTCTACATTTTTTTTTTTTTTCAAAGTATATTTAGAGGGTTACAATAACAATAATTAGCAAAGGGACTTTTTTAAGTGTAATAGAGAAAACACAAGCAATTCAGCCGCATTAAATGAGCTTATCTAAATACAGGACGAGAATACAAAAAAAAAGTGCTTTTTTAGTGCATAGAGCGTACAGTCTGAAGCGTTTTAATAACCATACAATTAATTAACTCAGTGATTGACTCTTAAGAGTACGGAATAATTATGTTTTAAATGCTTCAGTTTATAGTATTCTGATTAATTAAATACCTGACTACCGAACGTAGTCACTGGGTTGTTGGCACTTCTGTTAAAGAATAAGCAATGCATAACATAAATTCAAGAAACAGGTTATTATATTTTTAGGGCTTATATTAATCAATAGTTTCTACAGTAACTATTAACTCTAAATTGCATAGATTTATTTGGTTTTGGGTGTTTTAGTTATAACTAATGAACTGAATTACATTCAAGGGAAATATTTTTGTAGGTACTGAGCGTTTTTTAAACCAATACACAGTAATTACAACGATGAACTTGTGAGACTTCTAGGAAGTTGAGTTTTGAGCGTTTATGTTAATAAACACTTAAATATTAGAACTTCCGATCTATGTCTAAAGAAAAAATCATTTTGTTACGAGATCAGCACTTTGGGCAAAAAAACAAGATTCAGCATTTACAAGGTACTTAAAAGTGAAGATATTAGTAATCTGTAGAAGTAAGTTTTTGTTTTTATAAGCATTTACAAAAAATCTGAAATTACAGAAGCCAAGCTCTTTCGTATAGTTAGCATTCATGGAGTTATTGCTACTGTAACTGTCGGTTCCCCCTTGAAAAAAAACATTTTTTGTGCATAAAACAAATGATTGAACCGTGAATGTTAATGAGAGAGGACGGGGTGTAAGAGAATTTACATTATAAGAACATATCCGTCTATAACATATGCGGTGACTTACGTGCTGATAAAATCTCCATGTTTCTGTTATGATTTATCAATACAGAATTTCATCACGAATCTTTACTACTTTGCTAACGCCTTGTTCAAGTATACCTATACATCTAGTTTTCGTAGCACATTTTCAATATTACACGATTGGTTTCTTAGGAGTATATTGTATAAAATACACTGACATGTTGAAAATTGTAGCAGAAGAGAGATGTCAATAAACAAAGTCAGTGTCCCTCTGTAGTGCATGTACTATATGACTCAGGTAGTACGGGTAATAGTGATACATTTTTTTTTTTTTTATTCAAGTATGCTAATCTACGAAATATGAACACTGGCTTGAGATACACAAGCACGAAAATTAGTGAGATAGATGAAAACCGACCAATAAAAAAACAAGTCACGTTGCGCACACATTGTGGAAAGCCTCTAAACACTGTAAGTGTATATTATACTGTTATGTTAACGGTTAAAACTGCTGCTCTCCTTATCGCTGATTTTATACATAGCTAATGACCCTTCTTTTTTTCAGCAATGAATACGAGAGGTGTGACGGTGTTCAGTCATCATTCATGGAGAGAAATGCGAGAGCTTGCTGAGGAGGACATTGTATACTCACTTGTCTCGAGCACTAATGAAATTCTGTCCCCGATAAATCACACGATACATCCATGTATCATCTTATACACGAGTAAATGAGGGAGCGCACACGCAAGTCGTAGTATGGTTGCGTTAAGTACATACAGTAATATACCAGAATGCCTTTCAGGGATCACATGAGTTCGTGCCGCAGCAGAATAGCAAGGAAGCCGTGGATTAGATAAAAAGAATAGTGTAATCAAGTTATTAAATGTTCATAAACACCATACATATTTGTCATGTCTACGGACGTCGATACATGCAGTCGTGCAGACAGCTGAATTTATAGGTGTCTATTTACATGAATATTTGTTATAAGCCTAATTCAGGTGGCACTGCTAAGTGGGAGTAATTGTTCCTCACTGAGATCGCCAGATTGCATGAAGCCTTATGGAAAATTTTTTTAATCAATTGAAAAAAATTTAACTGAGAAATAATTGACCGAAGAAACCACAGATTTGAGTGTATATTATGCTAGAGAACAGTTGTAAATTTTGTTTGGGGTTGTCATGTGTACTATAAGATTGGAAAAAATAAAAACATTATTGCAACTACACAACATGTATGTGTGCCTATATATGCTTGCACTTGTGTAAAGTATAAAAGACACGAGTAGTCCAGGGAAAAATTATATTAATGTGTAAAAGTTAACGTAACCTGCCATTTATATTTATGTTTATTGAACCCTGTGTTGTAACAAATGGATGAATGCAAGCTGTATTTGCGTCTTTTAAGCTTTACACTAGAAAAAAGCATGTAGGTACACTTAAATATGTTGTTTTAACATAGTCGCAATCCATGTTTTTATTTTTTTCAATCTTGTAGGATATGAGACAACATCTAACAAAATCAATCTTAATAATCTTTTTTTCAGTTCATTAGAAAAATTTCCTATAAGGCTCCGTGAATTCTGGTGATCTTAGCAAGAAACAACTACCCTCACTAGGCGGCGTCACCTGAATTAGGCGCATAGCGAATAGTGTTCAAGAACACTCGATCCTCCCACTCTTTTCATCAAATTAAAAAAGACTGTGCACATTTGACAACCTTGACTTTTGGCTGCCTTTTGATTCTTTAATGACTCGATCTTATGGCACTTTTGCACTTTCCACATTGCAAGGAGAACTCCCTTACAGTAAGTGCTCGTTTTTTCTTTCCCTATGTTTGTGTGTTGACACTTAGCTGGAACTCTGGTAATGTGCCAGTTAACTGTAAGGACCCCACTACCTCCATTTTTTTCTCATCTCTCGGTGTGTTTAGTACCAACAGCATAAAATTGTCAACTGTTACCTTCAATAGACGATAAATTCATGTAGGGTAATCCACTTAAACTCTGATGGACAAAAAATAGTTTTGATCTAAACCAATAGAACAAAAAATTTTGTTTTATACAATTTAATACTCTAAAAATAGTACATTGACAGAAAATATGACTACTGCGATTGTTGCATGTTTGTGTTCAAGTAGCAAACAGTGCTTTTCGTACCTAGGGCACAAAGTGTGCCCACACACCTGGACTTTCTGCCCACTAGAAAGGCTCTGCCACATTTTTTATCCAAGGTACGAAAATTTCAGGTAATTTATAAATTTGTTAAAAGCACGAAAAAACATCAAACACAAAAAAAGTAAATTTTCATTTTTTTAAATAATTTACAAAGCATAGATTTACCTACTTAACGAATTTTTTTAAAAAAATAGTTTTTTTATTCGATGGACTCTTGAACAATAGAATTCAGGTAATAGTTTTTTCAGAATCGTTTTTGTACACTATTAGAGGAAATAGCAGTATGCGTAGCAGTGCGGCTATTGACAATGCTTAGCTATAGCTAAGAGCGACGCAGACGGATTCACTGAGCACTGTTTGCAGTCATGCCTAGTAGAGCTGTCCCGACTGATTTTCACTTTAACACTGCTAGCCTTACTCGTACGTATGTTTATAAGAAGTTAACTACGTCCCGAACTTTTTATGACCACGGTTAATTCTTTTCATGTACGTACACTCAGTGGAACTCTGTTCTGTCCCGGACCCCATTTCGGAACTATGGCGTGAAGTACTGTTCAATAATAGGGTCCAGGACAGAACAAAGTTCCACTGGCTGTACGTACAAACATCAGTACGTACATTGATACATAGACTCATACATACTTACAAACATACATACATGCGCACATACACTTATACTTCTAAAAGACATACATGATACATACATATTTCATCACAAACAAACAAACGCTAATATTATTTTATCTATTGAAGTGAAACTTCTCAGGTTGGGCTGCAAACAGCCACGTGAGGGGAAACGCGTTAAGAAAAAAACGTAGCTACCCACCCTGCGGCCCAAGCCCTTTCCTCAATCTTCTCTCTTAAATACTCCCTCCCGCTTCTCTTCTCTCTCTCTCTCGAGTGTACGCCAGGCGCTCCCTTCCCCTCACGCTGCTACTGCACCTATATATACACATATATCATAGGTATGTGGTGTGTATATTTTTACGCTACGACTAAACCGATGCGCTTGCTCAAGCTGAGGTATAGGTATGGAGAAAAGATGAAGAAAAAGAAAAACAGGTATACATACATATACTAAAGGCAAAGTATACGTATGTATATTGTATACGTATATACGTATTGCATGCCAATCATTACATGCATGTATGTAAAAAAACGTGTATAAAGTATTAAGTATGTATAATACAATGAACTAAAATATCTTCAAACAAAATTCACCAACCAATTTTAAAATTAGTGACATGGTCGTCCATTTTCATTTATAGAGAAAGAAGAGATTAGAAACTGATACGACCAATGATTGATGCTCTCCCTAAAAATTAACGATTCAAAACGTCTAGAATTAGCATTCAGAATTGAATGATACTAGAAGCAAAAAGGGTCGAATTTAAACTAACGTTTTTTCTGCGATGCTCGTGTATAATAATAGTTATTGCGACACAGTAACCCATCAGAACAAACCCTCGATATCTTGAGTGAATTTCTGAATAGAGCCACTGTGCCGCCGCACAATGGGCAAAAACAAGTGAAAAAGCACGCAAAAAAAAAAATCTTTTTTCTTAATGTTGTAATGTTTATTATTTTTTCTAGATATGTTAAATAATAAGAAATAAAAAAATATTTTAGAAGAAAATGTATGTAAACTCAATAAATAACAAGAGCTTATAAGAAAATTAATATAAAAAAAGGTTTTTAAGTACAGCTTTTTAATACCACGTATGAACTTTCTTTTCATAGTCTATCCAATATTCGTGATTAAGACGAATAAATTTTTGTATTATTTTGTTGAAAAGTCTACTAGGTGTTGTAAAAATTTGAAAGTTTCATGTAACTAAATAAAAATCTAGTTCACTAAAAGTGCTTCCATCAGCTGCTTTTTTAAATGAATACGTTTAAACGTGTTTGTACAAGATAATTTAGTTATTGATTATGTGTAAAAATTACGAGCGTAACCGAGGCACTAGACTTATTACGGCTCCGAATCATGGTCCTCATCCCAATAATCATTATTTTTTATTTTATTGAAATTCAAACAGTCCTACCAAAACTTTCCTTTTTTCAGGATTACCGCAACAGCTCTTACGCCTAGTCGCCGGGGCAACCCACTCACCACCTATGTGTGGGGGTGTATTGAGGCACCCATTTCTAACCCTTTCACTAGTGTCATACCTAATTTATGGGCACAGTGTGAGTATATCCTGTGAAATACCTTGCCAGTTGAGCTGACATTCTCTGCACCGATGGTGCATAGGATCCATTCACCACTGTGTAGTCTTTCCCGGAAAGGACTCCATATTTTAGGACGTTCACTTCCCCCTGGTTAAGCCAGCGCTCTCTGCCAAAGCATCGGATCCAGGCTAATTAGCATCCCCGAAGAAGCCCCATGTTTCAGGGACCACTCCTCACCAGTAAGGCCGGCGATCTTTGCCTCGCGCCTCGGATCCGCTAATCCCTACCGATAGCCCTAACACTGTTTCGCATTCACCCAGGCCCAAAGACTTGTGGGGCAAAAAAAACCCTCGGATTGAAGGAAAACTCCACGAAAACCCGCCCCAAAACAGCTGGGGTTACATAGGAACTTTTCTCGATGAAAATTGTTTTGGAAAAAATCTGCATTAACCGAGAATCGAACCCACGACCCCTAGAACAGTGTTGTATCAGTTACAAGGACGCTTACCACTAAGCCAACGACGCTCCAACTAAAACTTTACTTATTGTCTATAGATATAATCCATTTCGTTGTACTACGTAAGTAACTAGTTAATAGTTATCAAAGTATTGTGAGTGGTCAACTGCTTAGATGTACTGTTTATAACGGGTAAGGCTAATGTTTTATTCCATGTCTTAGCTAAAATTTTATCAAAAAATTGCTGAAGAGCGAATGATGATTGTTGTTACGATTGTTGTTTAATAACTAACCTTGTGTTCTTAATTACGGTTTTTGTTAAAAACTCACTTTCAGAGTGTAACAAACGATATTATTATGAAAAATATCTAATATAAAAACTGGATGAAGAAGTTCTGACTAAAGTTAATAAAATAGAGCAACATGCACATCAAAATGGATTGGAAGAAAAACACGATGCAGCAGAACTTTTTATTAAAAACTTAAGAATGCGTTGGAGCAACTCAAGAAGAATACGTGAATAGTTCAAAAAAAACAATAACAACTGGTAAGATTCTCCATGGTATGTGTCGAAAAAGAGATAGTCCATCGAAGGAGGCCACGTTAAAACTCCATTTACAGATTTGAGCAAGTCACAAAAACGAGGGCGAACTGCAGGTTAGTAAGATCAAAAGATTTCATCTATACGTACTTAAAACTCAATTTTAGCAAAATATAATTTATTATTAGCATGTAATTTAAAAATTTTTTATTAGATTGACGTTAAGAAGAAAGTTATATATTATCATTCGCTACTTCGAGTGTCTTAAAAAAAGATGGAAAAATAAGAGTCGCTACATTACTAAACAAATCACTCAAATCTCCAGACAGAGCAACTAAAAATTTGAACTCGTATCAAAATACATCCAATAGTTCAATAATTTTATTATGTGTAGGGCAAATGTCTGAAGAATCATTGTAACATTGCAACAAAAAATTGAAGGTCTACAAAAGTAGTTTCGGTAGACAAAGTTCCAGAAAACAGAATTTAGAAGATATTTTTGATCGATTTCTTTCAATATCTGATCCCTATATATGCCACTTAAGATCGCGCAATGAAAAAAAAAAAGAAATCTATTGCCTTACCTGGAAAAGTGATAAACTAACTTGAGTGCTCATTAATAGAACAAGACTAATCAAGTACCATAATGTCAAAAATACGACTCATTAAATACAACTGTTGATAGTAATTTTGTCTATATTGTACACAATATTCCTTATTTTTTTATTACTAAATTTATAGTGTTTTTTACTAGTTACTCAAAACTAAATTAATGTACGAGTGTGAAAAAAAAACCAGGTGAGGGTCTCGGGACCCCCGCCAGAAGTGAAACTTCTAACTTAATCATATTAAACTTGGTCTTACAGAAACTAAGAAAATTAGATTACAGCTAATTTTAATAGGTCTTTAGGCATCTGATAATTAAATAGTAAAAATTTTATTATTATTACGTATTCAAGCACGCACGTGCATAAAATACATGGACTTATGTAATATGTGATTCGAAAATTTTAAGCAAAACGATGTTTACTATGATATACGTATTAATATATGTACGAAATTTTCACCACAGTGCCCCGAAAAAAGGTACTTTTGTCCAGTTACGCAGGACAAAAATTTCTTTTATGTAAAATTACTATTCGTGCATTTGATATGTACAATCAATTCTTGTTAGAATCATTGCATCGACAAATTAAAAAATTGAATTTTTGCTACTCTAAAAGTAAAAAAAATTCACTTTATATTATTGAAATTAAAGAAAACAAAAAACATATAGGTTTTTTTTATTGTAATATAATAAATTTTCATTTAATTCATTTTCTATTACTTTTAACAATTTAATATTACAATTTACACGTTCTTGTAACTAATTTCTACTAACCTCAAAATTGATAGCAAGAATATAGGTTTTGGTCACGTGACAATTATTCTTATAATGCATGATAAATAATAGAATATAGATTAATTATAGCTATGATACGTACGATGTAGCTTTGCCTTTGAGATATGACTTGTTATTTTTAAAATTATTACAATTGTTTGTATGAATCCATGTAACATATATTCTTGCACTTCAACAATTATTTTCTATATGTAGAATTATTTTTGGCCTATCTGGCTTCCTTTTCAAAGTGTGGCTTTTTTCCGAATTTTAAGAGGTTACGTTGTGACAAAAATTATTCAAAGATTTTGTAAATTTCCATACTAATTTTTCAAATACGGCATACTTAGAAAAGAATATTTTTTTATCCGTTATTTTCAAGATTCAGTCACAAAAAGATATAATTAAGGTTATGTTTGTGCATAGTCCAACCCCTCTATATTTTTGCAACCTAATCATGTTGTTCTTCTCTGAAAAAAAACGTAAAAATTGTTATTTTTAGCCAATTTTTCTTGCTTTTCGAGATACAGCGTTTTTTCTTGTTTTCAAAAGTAAGGTTGTATAAAATATGTTTAATACTTTATGCGCGTTTTTTATATATATGTATACATATGAACATGTATGTAATGACCAGGACGTAAAACTCATATATATATATATATATATATATATATATATATATATATATATATATATATATATATACACATACGTATACTTTGCCTCTAGTATATGTACAGCTGTTGTTTTTCTCTCCTATTCCCTTTTTCTCGATAGCTATACCTCAGCTTGAGCAAGCGCATCGATTTAGTGTTTATTCGTAATACTCGTAATAAAGAAACATATATACTAAGAAACCTATAATATATGTATACATATTTATTATAGGTATAGTAGCAGCGTGAGGGGAGGGAAGCAAGTGGCGTATATGCAAGAGAAAGAGAGACAGAGCAGTACACGTAGAGTGGCGCATGCTGCGTAAGAGAGAGACGGAGCGGGAGGAAGTGTATAAGAGAGGAAATTAAGGAGAGGGCTTGGGCCGCAGGGTGGATGGCTACGTTTTTTTGTAACGCATTTTCCCTCACGCAGCTGTTCGCAGCTCAACATAAGAAGTTTCACTTCAACAATATTTTTAAACTTATACATTACAAAAATTAATCGGAAAATATGTGTGCGCGCTTTTTTCACTATTTTTGCCCATTGTGCGCCGTGTGCTTCTTATAAAAAGGGGTATCCCTTTCGCTTACACCTAAACTGGAGAGACTTTCCGGGCAAGCCAACGTATGTTTCCATCCTCACATTTTCTTACCAATTGACGGCTATGATTGCCTAAACCCTTTTTGCGGTTGTATTTTATTGTATTAATTATTAATAAGCGGATAAACTGAAAGGGTATTCAATCTTTTTACTTCAATTCTATATTTTAATTTGCATTGTTATAAGTAAAAGGAGTCAGTTTACGGTTAAATAATAAAAAGATGGATATAGCTATCTTATTTATTTCTATGGTTAATAACATAAACAAGGGCCTTTGCATAAAAAAATGCAATTTTGTACACAATATCATACGTAAGATTTTTTCTCAAAGTCTCCTGTTTTACAATATCACGTGCTACAATTTTTTCGTAAATACTTTGCGGACTGTTATCATTCAAATTACTTACTTTATTTTTTACATCGTTTGGTGTATGGTAATCAATTTGCGCTTCATGCACACTACTACCTTTTCTGAAATAAAGTCTATTAATTCCTGCGCTACGATAGGCATAGAATCTGATATTTCGCTGAACGAGTGTAAGTTACAATTAATGCAACGTACAATAAATTTGTGTAAATACTTAAACGTTACTTCTTTCCACACTAAACTTGAATGATACTTCTTTGCAGCTCTCTTGTCTTTACATTGTCGTCTTATATCTTTAATCTCTATGGCTTTTACCTTATAGCTCATCGTAAGCTTCGAGGACCAGTTGTATCCGTAAATCTTGATATCTTGCAAGTTACTGTCATCCATCGTAAAGTATTTCTCAATGTCAGAAAAGGCTAATTTTAACTTGCTCCAACTAGAAACTGTAGAAGAAATTCCTTCAAAATATATGCCCAAAAGACGAACGATAGGTTCCCAATCGTGGTCCAACAATTTTTCGTATTCAAGCCCAACAATCATTTTTTCATCAAATGATTTGTTCAAATCGTAAAGCTTGCAGATAATCTGAGGGCGTAATGATTGTTAATGCTTCCTTCAGGCTAACAGATACAAAGCTTCTATCTTTCAGATTCTCTTTTTCACAAGATCCATATCCTCCTCGTTACGATGTATTAACTGTCGGATGATTGACCAGAGACTGACAGCTGCTTTTTGTTGAGGCATAAATGTATGCTACTCATTGTTTGAAAATGCGGGAGTAGTAAAAACGCTTGTAGCTGGTAAATCACGTTTGAGCTTGTCAAAACTATACCACCTAGCAGTTTAAATGGTATTACTTGAAAAACAAGTAGAAACGCCAAAGCACAAAATGCTGACTGTAATTTTTTTTTACAAAACATTCAGAGGTAGGCTTGTAAAATACTGACATTTTTATCACTTAAAATTTATAACAGTCCGTAGCTACATTTGTTGAAATGCGCAGACTACGAATTATAAGCATAAAATCACAATGATACATAACAAAAGCCTTAATTTTATATCAACGACATTTTACTAAAACTATTTAATAAGTATTTTATCGGACATCCACCACTACCCGATTCAACGTTTATATTTCTTTTGTTCTATCTCAACAAAATAAAAGATCTCGCAATTTCGTCATTTTTTTTTAAATCATCGGACAAATCGTCAAAAAATTTTCTGAAAACCAATCCATTACTGATGTAAAACAGAAACATTGAACAAATATTATACGGTGTATAAGGTTGTACACTACAGCTATCAAAATAAAAGCCATTACCTTGTTCATTAGCGTACATAATAACCCAATAAGTATCTGGCTTTGTATGATTGTCAGTGTTTATCACAAGTGTTGTCAATTTTGTCCACACCCATGGAATCTGAAGTGCCGGAAATACACCCACAGTATGCAAAAGGATTTGCCAGAGAGGTAATGCAGTATCTGTAGACTGTCCATGGTTAATTTATGTTGTTTTTTATGATTTGTTGTTAAAATTGTGTTCACAGTAACGATAATTTAATTTGCAAACATTATTCAAAGCATATCGATATTTTCTATGATCTGGCTTCAATGCATGGTGTATGCAGTACCCCTCCGTTGATAAAGCTTTGAAAGGCAGACAATCAATCTCGTATTCCAAATCTATAAAGTAACAATTCGTAATTTTGTGCAAACCATACTACTTTTCATAACTTCTGACGTTAACTTTGCGTGTGTTTCTTCTAATATAATTTAGAGTTTTGAAAATCACTTTTCAAGGTACTTTACCCTCGAAGAAATCAATTCCATGTATACGTCGGAATAACCAAATATTTCGTCGTTACGTCTTTTTACTCAATTTTTGCAAGCGATAAGAAGATATTACTACCTAATGTGCGGAAAAGTCATTGTTCAATGCAATGGCAGCAATTTCTTTTGGCATCATTACGTCTTTTTTCACCCTGAAATACTAAATGTCTACTACGAGGTCCATTGCGATTTATGAATAGTTGAGCGTAGAAACAGAAACTAAACCAAGAGATGATTGTCGCACCTAGCAGTAATTGTAAGTGTATGTAGTTAGTGGTGCCATCTAGCCACCTAAGTCAACCATGATTTGATGCGACGCATCAATTTCGAGAATATTCTCGTACTCGGCATACACTATACAGTTAACAGTAAAACTTGGAGCGTCGAAAAATCAGATGTCCGATTTAATGCTACAGTGTTGAATCAGGTTCCAATAAGAACATTTCTTCGCCGATAAATTTAGTGTTAAACCAAAAGCAAAGAGATAGTAACCGTTGTGGTTAAATAAATAAAATAATTAATTATTACTCGTGGGTATAAAGTCATTCTACTTGCGTCTTGGTCAGTATAGAAAAATGTATGAAAGTATGTATATAAAAGTATGTACAAGGTCAGTGGAGGGCATTGGGGTGGACTATTAAAAAAAAAAGATACAAGTCAAAATAACGGAAAAGACGACCGCATATATTTAAAATGTTAGTAACATTTAAAGGATAAAAATTAAGGTCTATAATCATCAGTAGAGTATTAGTTAGATTCTGCAAAAGTATAAACAATATCGGAACTTATTACCATAATTTGTTTTAAGATGAGGAATAAAACTTTTTTGACCTTATAGAATGAATAACTACAAAAAATTGAAAATAATATAAACATTACCATTACTATATAATTGTTACAATTATCTTACCCATGTACATAAAGCAAAGTCACTAAAACCGTTGTAATCGAGAACCACGGAAACTACTAAACCGATTTTGCTAAAATTTTGCATAACGATTCTTGACACTTTCTAGATGGTTTTATTATGGTTTTTATCTTGAAAAATTTAATAAAAATAGCAATAAATAAGCTCAAAGTTTTGTAAAAATACGCCAGCTTTTTACTTAAGTTCAGTAGGATCCGCTAGGGGGCGTCAACATAAAATCGAAGCTACCTGCAACAAAATTAAATAAGTGTGGTTATGATACGCTGGAGTGTCGCTAAAATTTCTGCAATCGTCTACTGGCAGTTCATTGAGCTGCATCTAGAATGTAGATGATAGTCTTGCAGCTGGGTATCCCGGTTACCGATGACGCTCTTCTCCAATGGGCAAGTGATCTAGGTCTACTTTTACCCTGAACCTCTAGGATTGACGAGTGCCACCAATAAAAAATGTATTCCAACCGATGATGTCTCAGGCGGAATACCAAGAGACGTGTCTAGCCAGAGCACATCCTTTTCCTGTTCCAACACTTCAGAGTTATGTGGCCATACCACAATTTGGCCTGGTGCCATCAGAGAATTTTTTCACTACAAATGTAAGCCAGGGAAGACAGCCCTGAAGAGTACGGGCAGCCAGAACTGACAACTTTTTAGTGGTCGTTCCAACGGCATACCTACAGAGACGGTATTTTCCAGGCCCACTTTCCCGACTAACGATGAGCGGTTGGTTATCCGGGGAACGATCTAAAGACGAGACATATTTTGGTCAGCGGCGTATCTCCCTCATGTACGGTCTCCGTACACACACTTCGAGGGTAAGAGTCAAGCTACCAATAGCTGGCTCTCCATCATCAAGAATCATAATAAGAAATAACTAGAAATTTTACCACTGGCCCTATTCGGGGGCTTTTCAAGTATTAACGTTCTCTACTTAACCATTAATCTCATCGGTTCTTTCAAGGACCACCTAAGTTTAAACTACTTTGCCAACAAATACACTTTTACTAAAATTTCTGAAAATATTATTCGTCGACTAAAAAACTACATAAAGCAGGCCACTATTAAATCAAGTCAATTATTCACTGGCAGACTTCACGAGCAGAGTTGTTCGTCGCAAGGTTGGGAGCCCCGGTGACCGACGACCCTATATTAGCCTCTCGACTCTAAGCATTCAACCAGGAATCACCAATCGTCTCCAAGGTCTGCACTAGACGAACTTAACAGCTATGAAGGAAAAAAAAACTTGAGCCAACGGAAGTATCTCATGGGCAAGCATCACGAACCAATATCTACTAATCTCTCCACCATGGATCATCAAAACAACTGAGTCTGCAAAAAAAGGTGCTTTAGACACCAACGTCTTCGACCTTATAACAGGAGACGTTGGGAAAGAGCACTACAACTAGCCTTAAAGCTTCGGACTTTGTAATTTTTCTCCCGATTAGTCTGAATTTTCAACAGAAGGCCAGAGAAGATCACTCTGAGATATCCAGGCAGTTACACTTGCTGTAAACTTTAGTCAAGAAAGAGTTTACTTAAGAAGCTCACGGGTCTTTTTTACGGCAATCGGACGTAGAACTACCTTGCCAACAAATATATTAGAACTTAACAAAGTTGACAGAAAATAGCCATTACGGGTCACAAAAGTCGCAAGACGATGAATTGGAAGGAAAACTTCAAATGTATCTAATGAATATAATTTCAGGCTTCAAGAAACTGACACAGAAAATTTATTGAGATTGGAACAGCAGCCTCAAAATCGACAAATTAAGAATCCTTTACGTGAGAGATCAGCTTTTCATTTTACCCTCACAGTAATCTCTTAAATCTTTACAGATCTAAATTCAGATTTTTAAATAAGAAGAAAATATATTTGAATTTATGTGGCAATAAAAAATGTAGAGATTAAGCTCTAGAACTTTGTTGCTCTGGTAATAAAGTTGTGAGATAAGAGAAAAAAAATTTTTTTAACATGTATTTTTGGGAGTTTAAAATCTTAACATCTTGAAAAAAAAGCCCTTTCCGTAAATTACACGGGAGAAACTGCAAATCAACCGCTGCTTATGGCCAACGATTACTTCATGGCATAAGGAACGCACGGTATTTTTCAGCATAGTTATATTTTTTTTAATTTTTACAGCTTATTATTTCACCAAATAAACTATATGAATTGCGAACAAATATGTTTTTAGTAAGAACATTTTTGTTCTGAGAAGTGTCAGGAATAAATGTAAAATTTTTAACTGGAAACGTTTCACATTACGTGTCAACACACAACGGTGTTCCATTGAGTAAGTCTCGGGCGAAGCCGAGGCGGGGGGGGGCCACTAGTTTACGTTTCAAGAGTAAAAAAATCTTATATCTAACCTTTTTCCACGAAAATATTGTGGGGGCGGTGTGAGGTTAAGAAGAAATCGGTGAGGTAAAGAAAATATATAGTGAGGCTGTTGGGGGTCTGAAAAAAGTGAGCTAAGCTGAAATAAGGGAGAAAACGACGGAGTTTTACCTTACTATGAGGAGGAGGGTCAATGCGGGCCTGTGGTAGGTTTGTATGGAATTCCCTACACAAACAACTATACAATTTAGGAATACATGTACATACTTACAGTACCTCGTACTATCCACAATTCTACAAGCTACTGCTAAAAAGCTAAAAAATGGAAAACACAGAACCTAACCAACTACACACATTGTAGAGGGTATCATGTTGAAAACTTTAAATAATCGATTTTTTTCTACACTTGACAAGCTGGAATTAATTAGATGGTGATGTGTTCAAACGTATTTTTAGGCATCCTAACTGGTTAGACCATGTATACAGTCTTTTGGTTTAAAGTGCAATAAATAAGTATCTGCAAAAAATTATTTTTTTATAAATAGGTATCGTATAGGTACATTCATTTAAGTTTTTTTATACAACTAGCAACCACAAAGCCAGGATAAAAGGACTTAGCACTATATTAATCAGTGCCTTATAAAGAATACTAACTTACGACTACTTTAAGTCGTTAAAATTACTTGTAAAAATTTCGGAGCATGGGATACATGATAAGCTTATTACAATTCAAATAAATTAAATAAAACCATAAAATTAGTTTTTAAGTTTTAATCTATGTTTTATAAAAAAGATTATAATATAATATGCAGTATACATTTAAACTTTTTCTTAACACGCACAAAACCAGAAGTTTTTTTTTCTTGTAGATTAGTTTGAAGGTCTAGAGCTCACGACTCCTCAAATTTGATCGGCTAGAAAGCTAGCAGGCTTACTACTTAGCTATCCAAGCTTTTAGTAATTAATAACAATAATAATAATGATAACAATAATAATAATAATAATAATAATAATAATAGTAACAATAATTATAATAAAAAGTGATGAGATAGAAGTAACTGGACACGAGGTAGTAATATACCTTAAACAAATGTGATATAATTAAGCATGCAACCAACACATCCATTATAGTATACTAAAGCAAGTCATATTAATATCTACGTTGCATATTATAAGAAAAGTAGAAAGAATGACCATAAAGATAGTATGTAGTATGTAAACCATAGTAGTTAATAACAAAATGCGTTAACTATTTTTTCTGTTTCCTTTACTATAGTCTTTCATAAAAAAGCCTTACCCAATAAGAGATTTCTGCATCAGTTTGTTTGGGGCTAATTTGAGATTTCACGAAACAAAACTAAAGCCAAGACTCAGAAGAAACCTCGTACTCAATCCAATAATTGTCCAAATCTAAAAATTTCTGATACTTAACTAGTACATGAGTGGCAATTTTCGTTGACGTATCGGAAAAAAATTTCATTATCTATGACCTACATGTATTACACCACAGGACTAGGAATTATTCAAGACTTAGGGAACAAGTTTTTTTGTTACAGAATTTGTTGTCAAATTTAACGTATAATTCAAATCTTTTTCTTTATACAGCAGACGTAGGGCAAATAATCTATTGTGCGGATAATCTATCAGAAAAAACAGGGACTCAAAAAATACTAAAATCGTTTTGATTTATCGTATAAACAATATTACATAACACAAACATGTCACGCTACAGCTCCTTTACCTGTAAAAAAAAGAAAAGGAGGAGGGAGAGGTACTGAAGCCAAGGATACTCGCCTCGTACGTCTCCTCGGTCTTCCGTCCTCCAGATTTCCGTTCCTGAAATGAAAGGGGCGTTTGTGCATTTTCTCTCTCTCTTCCCGGGGAACGAAATAAATAAGGGGAGGAAGCACAATTACTTTAAGAAATTTGTTTATTCACTTCTACCAATTTACATAAAGCTTTAATTGGATGGCACTTCAGCGGTTACGCCTCGCTGTACCAGCGACGAGCGCGCGTCTCGGGTCCTATGGCCAGAAAGGGCCTCCTCCCTATCACACCTGGCTCTTGTCACTCGTACACCCACACACGCTTACTCTCACAAGCACGTCCCTCTTCTGACTCTACTATATTCTCTCTCTTTCTCCCCTTACACTCTTTTCCTCGTCCGTTTTGGTGGCCGCACACTAGGTCACGATACTCGAGCTTCTATCCCTCTCTCTTTCTCTCTGTTCTTCACCGTTATCCCTTTCGTTATATGTCTTGGGTTTCTCTCTCACTCTCTCTTTCTCCCTTCCTCTCGACTACACCCTTCCACCTTACACACCTTGGACGGAGACGCGCGAGCACTTTCAGTGGCACCCCCGAGCATGCACCTGCGATTTTCTCGTACCCTTGTACACTCTCTCTCTCGCTCCCTTACACACGTTTACTCTCTCTCTCTCTCTCTCTCTCTCTCTCTATCTCCTTTTCTCTTGTTCTTTCTACCCTATCATCTACTCCTGGACCGTGTCCGATGTCCTACCGGCGCTCGCGAGCCCTAGCACGACCCACGAAACAACAAAAAGAAGGGGAGGGGGGGGAAACACACTATTTCGCGCCTTCTCGCAACTCGTTCTCGTGTTATGTCGGCGTCCCGCTGGTGCTCGAGCTGCCTGGAGGTTCTTGGCTGATGGTCGTCGTTTCTCTTTCTCTCGTCCTGAACCTCTGCCTCTCTCTCTGGGTGGCCGCCGACCCTGAGCGCGGATACAGCAGCTAAGCCTCTTTCTCTCTTGCTCGTCCTAGCTTCTCTTTCTGTCTCTCTCTCTCTCTCTCTCTCTCTCTCTGCTCAAAAAAAAAACTTTCGCTCGAACCTCTGCTCACGTTGGCTCTCGACTCGAGACTGGATCAGCTTGTCTCACCGCAACTGCAACGCCTACGTCTGCAGCCCTTTTTTTCTCTTTTTCTCTCATACCCGATAGCTGCCGCCACTGCCCAGAGTTGCACGCGCGACTACTCGTGCTAACTCTCCGCTGTTGCTGCTGTGTCTGACGCCGCAACGTCCTCTTCTCTTTTTCCAGGGAGCCAAAACAGAAAAACAATTCTAGGAAGGTAAGCCTATGCCAGTGTGACGTCATACGCGTTGCGTCAGCGAAAGCAGTGCGAGCATGGAGGCTGGATTTGTCTCGTTACAAACAGTACCACAATAATTTTACTCTGCTATAAAAATTTGAGTTAAAAATAAAACCACCGTTATAGACGATGACACCACGGCAACGAACGTGTTACATACGATGTACATGACGCATTGGACGTGGTCACCTCGTCACCGTCATAATCACGCGATAGAGGAGGGTTATTTTATACTAGTTTTGTAATAATTAATTATCTCCTATTTAAAAGAAAAATCCTAATAGAACCCACAAGTTGCTGAGATTCAAGACCATTGCCTGTACAGTTTGTTCCATAAGCCGAATATACACTTCTCTTGTACATGGTTTGAATAATAAATGTTATAATATTTGAATATGAATTTTTGATTTTTTTTAATATTTGCATTATTAAAGAAAAATTTAGGTCATTCGTGTTGCAAAGTTTAGATAAACATTAGTTAAATTTGAGTCAATTATTTCAGCAAAAACCCAAGTTGGGGATTTTCTCACTGACCATGCCGCGCTTATGTTTAGCCTAACATAAATTTTCGCAAAAATTTAGAAAAACTTGTAATTTTCTAGAAAACCGATGACTTACATTTGTATTTCAACCATGATTCAACACTTTGGAAACAATACAAAATAATAAATCTTCTTTTTGATTTTAGTAATAAATTCACACTGAATCTGCAACAAATTTTCACTATGCCAATATTAAAAGTACGTACATGCATAGTAAGACAACAATGGAGGACCTCCAAAGACAGTATTAAAATGGCTAAAATAAAAATAAAAAAAACATTTTAAACGTACTTCCATAAGAGATGGCGAAAAAGCTTATTAATACAAGAAGTCTATAACACTCATAATACTTTATGCTGATGGTAATGAAAGCAGATTTTTAAGTTGTTTTTTTTTCAACATTTTTAAAAATTGTTTTGTAAGGTTCTTCTTCAAGTTTATGAACGACTTCACACAAATGATTCTTTCATTGTATTCTGCTGTATTATACGTTCAATAATTATGTCAAATAAGAAATCACATCTTTTTACGTTAAACAATCACTAATCAACAAAAAAATTAAAATAGTAAGTATTAGAAAGAAAAATCAATTTTGTGATGCTATAAAGTAATGAAATTATTTGTAACTGAGTACTATTAAGATGGAAAAAAGAGAAAAAATGCTTAAAGCAATAAAGTAATGTGTGGGTGCGCTCAGGTTAAACTCGTTCGGTTCAGTCTAGCAGGGTAAAAGAGCAGGGACACGATGTGGTGAAAAAACAGAACACAAACACTTAAAGCCATATGATTAAGTTTATTACTTTAAACTCATCTTGTCTAGTTTTTTAATATTACACTTTTTTACACGCAACGGCTTGTTAGATTCGTAAAAGCTTGCAAGCTCGTAAATACATCAGAACCGTTCGACTGCCAGACGAAGGGAAGTAAAGGTACGGTGCAGCTCTTATTATTATTGTCGTTGCGATGAAAAGCCGCGCAGCAGTTATCTATTAATTTTAGATCTGCTGCGCACCGAGGAAAGGTGCAAAGCTCGCAACTTAGAGAACCCAAGAGTCAATTTAGGAGCGATCTCAATAGTAACTTTTCGATATATTATTTTAGATATTCGTAATTTTTGTCAAAATTTATGAGTTATCTCACAACTGATAAGAATTTAACTGCATTATCATTTTTGCATAATTCATTGTTATTAAGATTTTTTTTTATTTTAGTTAAGTATTTTTCTTAACAAGCTTTAATTATATTTAAATTATGGAAATGATAAGCTTTGTCCTTTTTTGCGACCATAATTCATTATTCTCTGTATTTTCTTGATATTTGGGACTCATAATTTAAAGATATTTTGTTTCACGTAAGATGCTTTTTAAACAAGAATACCCTACTTACTAAGGTTTATTAAATCATGGAGTAAGACGATTTAAATGCATGTCAACTAACTTTAAATACGTAGTATAGTTACGAAAGACAGGTCAGTTTCCTTTTTGTGACACACACACGCGCGCTCACGCGCTCACTCGTATTTATATATCTAGAATATACGCAGCGAACCATTGACTTAAGTATAAGCCCAAAATGAACATTAGTCTAAAAATTCATCCATTGCCAAAACTACACGCAACATAGTATAAATACTAAAATTCGATGTCAACAGTGGCAACATCGAAAATTATAAAGTATAATCGTACAGTCCATACATTTAAAGTCTTGATGTAGCATCACTGTTGATAATTCTAGCTGTAAGAAAAATTTACATCTAAATCTCGAAAGAAATATTTTAGGTATGTACTGCTCATTTTCACAGTTAACAATACGGGTAAGCGTAGCAGGTTATTATAAGTCACGGCATAATCGAACAGCACATATCCAACATATTTATTTCGAGATTTGGGATGTAAATTTTTGTTACATCTAAAATTAATAAGTTTAGTGGTGCTACATTAGGACTATTGATGTATGCAGTGTCTACTTCAAGATGCTTGATGTCAGCAATATTTACATCAGATTTCAGTGTGTGTACTATCTGGCGTATGGATATAAGATAATTACTAAGACAAATGTATTGGGTTCTAAAAGAATCATTTGAGCCGTGTGACACTAAAACGTTTATATCTACAAGACAACTGGTTAAATATTACTGGCTCTACAAAATCCTGTTAATTTTAAATAATCTTAATAACAGATCGCAATAATTTGTTTTGAGTATGTAACTAAAACTCAAAGAAGTTTTACAACTAATGTACTTGCTAAACATATATATTTTAATAAATCTTATTTAGATAAATCAGTAACTTACCTACGAAGACATCAATCTCTTTAATGCATGTATTTAATTTATCCAGCGAGTGAAGTATAACTTGCAACCATTTTTGATTATCTTCTTCGTCTGCATTTAAGCTAAGGAAGTCTAAATAATAATGCCATGCTTCATTCAGACATACTTCCGCCCATACGAAGCAATCCTAAAAAATAATCTTTTTTTAAACTAAGATAAACATATTATTGTGCATCTTAGTTTACTGAGAACTTTTGAACATGAAAACCAATAAACGTCACAAAGAAAGACATTTATTATCCAATAATAAGTATAATTATTCTATGTATTACTAATGTTTCTGCGTACTTAGGTAACTGTAAGCCAATAATTCAACAGAAGAATATTTAATGTCATAATTATTGTTAGTGTAGCTAATATTATGAATTCAGTTGATAAGTTATGTTGATATGATCATTTGTAAATTAATTAAAAGCATACTAAGAAATACAAAAACGTTAAAAGGTAATGCTAGTGTGTTAGGTAGACATGTAAAATCTACTAAGGCAAATCTAAAAAACCATGCAATATCAAATTTTTTATAAAGAATTTCATCGAAATAATTACGATCAATACGTACATGTAGCGTTTCTCAAAATATTTTTTTTGACCTTATTATTCTCAACGTCCAGAATTTTTATGTTAATGAAATTAAAAAGTTGTGTCATAGTTTTTATGTCAAACTCATTCCAACTTAATGTTTGAGTATGTACAATTGCTTTTATGATTGTTTGTTCTTTTCTTAAGATTCCTAAAAGACTGCTGGATGCAACGCGCTTTATTACTGCTAAAATTTAGTCAATAAGCTATACTATTAATATTATTAAAATCCTTTGGAAAAAAGAAAATTTACTTACGTAATAAAATATTCTTCTGAAAGGTATTAGTGATTTTTTGTGATAGTATTTTTTTGGTTTAAAGTTATTTTAACTACCGATTTATATGTTTTTCATGATCTTTTTCAAATACTAATTATTTATTAATAAAGAAGATAATTATTAGCCATTAGGGATGACTTCAAAGTATCAACGTTTCTTTGGTTGAATTCCAGTCCGATAATTTGATACTATAGTCAACTAACGTTTACACTATTACTTTTTTTGAAGCAAAAGGCAATAAAAGTAAAAAGTTAAGCAATGGCCCAAATAGGCTGATTTTCAGTACCATTCATTAATTATTGAGTTATTTTAAATAACCAGCTTACAAACAAGGCTATAAACTTGATCCTTTTCTTCGACTTCTACTGTTAATTGTAAGATATTATTTAATTTGTTACAAAAAAATTAGATATTATTCAAAAAGTGTATTTGAACGCAAGTTCAGATACCAAAAACATAACAATAGTGAGAACATACTTAACGATAAAAATTTTCAAAAAGTTTTTTTCAGACGTCTCATCCCCAAGTCCAGTAAGAAAGAACTGGCAGGTCTGTTTGCAACTGATGATCCAAGGGTTGAGTTCTGATATTTTTTATTAAATCAAAAGAATGTTTCGTTAAACACTAGTAAGACTTCTTTACTAAATTATGCAAAAAAAATCATTTATTTCACCATGATAATGTTTTCAATAGGCGATAAACGCCTTTATGATAATGTTTTTAAAATTTTTAGAGAAGAAGCAAACAACATCTTAACTTATTCAATTGTCCATAGATCTTGTAAACGTATCTTACTAGTTTTAAACACAACATTCTTTCAATTTCACAATTATATTTATCATCAATCTTTTGGATTAACTATGGGCGTTCATTATGCTAATGATACCTTTAATTGCGTTCCGTAATACTTAAATAACTGTACATTAAACATTTTTAATGAATTGGACAATGACTTACTATATATATAACATGAGTTTGTGACGGTGTATGTGTGAGAGGGGGCGCCTGGAGGTATTGGTCAGGCCGCGAGAGAATCGGCGGTAAGACGATGACGCCATGGTGGCAAATAGTGGGGAAGAGGCGAGCGTTAGGAGAAAAGAAGGAAAAAGAAAGTAGTCGTCGAATGTACCCAAGAGAGAAGGGTCCTCGTCCTAATTATCGAGTCGAAGAGGTTGGCACCGCCGTCCATCCGACCCGTAACCGGCAAGTCCGCACAACACCGTTGTCTGGGAGCATTGTCTGGTGAGAGCCAAGGCCACTTCCAAAAGAAGACGGAAGAAAGGCCGAGCCGAGAGGTGTCCCGAGCAGTGCCCCCCAACCTGCTCAAAAGAAAAACCGGACCTCGCCAACGTGCTGCCCCAACCAGGGCAGGCCGGAGAAGGGTACGAGAGGAAACGCGCCAGCGGGGCGCTAAACACCGTCGAGCCATCTTCTAACATCGAGCCTAACACGCCGATTTCCACGGGACCGCCTTCCAGGTCACCCTCCTCAAACTTGATCGTGACATGAGCGTAAGCCTCCGACGTTCTTAAAATTTAAATATTCGAAAAGCATTAAGGGACGCGAGAGCCAAGACTACGGTCGGCCTTGTAAATTCGTTTTATTTCTATACATTGTTTTTTATTAAGTTTTGGCGGCCAAATGCGTAAATCGCCTAAGCCTCAGTCGAACAAATGGCAACTCTATTGTAAAAGTTTATGTTTCAAATGAATAAATGAGTTTAAGAAATTCATTATCATCCCTCTATTCTGTACAGCCCTGTTTCTCCCCTTTTATCAAATTTGATTAAAAGAATACATAATCATATATATTCACCCACATTTGATACCTTGACTATATATAACTGTTTCAAGTTGCAAGAATAATCAATTTATAGTTCTTGATTGGAAGTTAATGATCCAAAACAACAACTCAATAATTACTAAATGGTAATAAAAACCAATTGTTGCTTAAATTTTCATACTAACCATCCTTTGCTTTAGAAATTTTAAGATTTTACACGTTAGTCAAGTACATTAATTAATTAATTTTTAAGATTTATGTAATTATTAACAACATAAACGTTGCAAGACTAAGTTTTAGAGTGAATACATGTACAGATTTAGAAAAATCGAAAAATAGGCTCAACTGTGTTCTCCTTTCGTAGTGTGGTGAGCTTATATGATAAAACTGAGTATAAAAGTAGTCACAATAAGTCAGGTCACACAGAAAAAATGTTGACAAGTAATGTAAAAATTAAGAATCAGGGATCTAGCCATAGTAAAGCGTAAAATGACGCAAGATATTATTTAACCAAGAGTACACAGCAAAGTCAAGAAAAAAGAGGAAACCAGTAGACAGTGGATGCTTGGGAACCTAAGCAAAAAGTTATACGTTTATAAAATTATATGGCAAATAATACAATTATCAATATATGTATACGTCGTATGAAACGATTTTATGTACAAAGGTAGTGCAATTATCGTTGGAATAAGAATATCTACGTTAGTTGGGTGTGGTTTAAATAAATACTTTAATATTTAATAACAGAACAATTTTAATCAATATTTCATGGCACAGTACAATATGAAAAATATGGCGGCTGGCTAGTACAAGACTGTGATCTTTCTTCGAATCTTCCGATGGTTTCAAAAAAACTTCGTAAGAAAATAAGAAATACCCTTATTAAATAGCAGAGAGTTCAACTGTACCCTCTTTTATACGTATAATTTTAAAAATTGACAGTTTGACATGTATCCTTATAAAAAATCACTTAAAATTGCATTTATAAGGTTTGTATAAACCCTCCTCCCTTTTTTTTATGAAAGATCACTTTTAGATAAACCTGTTTCATTTTCAAATAGATCTATAATTGTTTATATTTTTTTTAATAACACAAAAAAGAAGGGGTTAAGTATGCGTAAAAGCGTGTATGTAAGTTTATCCTTATAAGAAAAATAATTTTCAGAGTTGCAGGATATATTTGCGGTCCTCCTACCTCTATAAATTTTGGGAAAAATTGTGAATGAAGAAAACGCTATAAGAATCAATTATTGTATTTATACAGTACGAAAACGTTGTTTTTTTTTTATTTACGTTAATTCTGAAGCAACATGAAAAATTGTATAAACAACAATTTATTTGCTTTAAAAGTAATAAATTAATAAGAAATAAAGAAATATTTCAAATTTTTAAAAAAAACATGTACCAAAAAAATTTATTTTATTTAATAACTTATTTATTTAATGTTAAATGAAACTAAATGAATGAGCCCACAATAAATGAAAATTTCCATTGAAAATAAGTTACGAACTGTAAAATAAAATGAAGTAATCAATTTTCCATTGTCAGGCCCGCTCATAGCAGAGTGGGTAAGGGGCGCTCAGTGTTTAATAGGACAGGGGTTCAAATCTCTTTGTAAACTGTTCAACTTTCGTTACACTTTTTCTCAAGGTCACCAATCTGAAATCTTCGATTTACTCCGTAGAGCAGAACGCACCTATAGAAGTATAACTTCAAAAATAAGGCCATTTCAACGCATTTCATGCTAGATTGTTAGTGGGAATCATCAACGCAGCCGCGCCAACGACTTTAGCCACAGACGTCAGTGTCGCAAAATGACATTTCTGCACATAATATACATTCACATACCGTTACCATATGCAAGATGAAG
This sequence comes from Copidosoma floridanum, assembly GCF_036245765.1. NCBI lineage: Eukaryota > Metazoa > Arthropoda > Insecta > Hymenoptera > Encyrtidae > Copidosoma > Copidosoma floridanum. The sequence continues at coordinate 25,872 of NW_028321955.1, read as the reverse complement.
CAAAAGGGTCAGGTCAAATAGTTCAGGATCTTGTGCATCGTTTCTGTTTTTCATAAATACTTATTAAAGAAATATATTATAGAAAATGTTAAATAATATTGTAGATTTATTATTTTCTACCGAATCTCGAACTAGACCACTGATTTACAATTTCTAAATTATTAAAAATAAAACTTGTTTTCAGTTCAAAAAAATTTTCATACTTTTAGTTGAAGACAAGATACAAATTAACGATGAATAAAAATGTTGCTTAACATCGTGTTCGTCCTAGCCCATCAGTTTTATCCTGCATTCACCAATGATAAATAAATAAATACTATACACAAAAATTGGATTCTGCTGCACCGTCATCTGTGGCTAAAATGGTTGTCATACCCATAATGATGAGATTTACTAACGGTCTGTGACACAACGTACTATATAGATGTAATGACAAAAGTAAGTCTCAACTTCACCCCTATTGCTCCTCAACTTCTACAAAATTAACACAGTAACTTACTTATTTTAACCCAATTGTATTTTGCAATTTCAATTAGCAACTTTATTTTCAACTAACATAACGTCAGTGTACTTAGCACAATACTAGACCCTTATAGCCATTTGAAGAACTGTTTTTTCAAACACAAACATTAATGAACGTATTTATAAACATTCATAACTTCTAACCCCTCACATTTCTACTACTAAACTCTCGCTCTTTCCATTAATTCATAAATATTTAGATTATTTTCGAAGTTCTCACTTCTTCGGTAGGTCACATGTGATGCACCCCGTTTTTTTTAGTCAAGCATTTCTGTCATAATGGCATGTTTCAAAAAATTTAATGTGATTTTGTTTTTATTTGGTTTTAGTGCATGGTAATAAAAAGGATGATAGACTAATAAGCAGTGCACTAGATTAAAACCAACAAACATACACGTGTCGTTATTAGGCTACTTATATTATTTTATGATCTTTTTATCAAAACTTTTTTTTAATGACATCAATGTTATTTTTATATTAAAACACTAAGTTTTATTTAAATTTCTAACTTAAATAGTAGCTATTGATCTTACTTCTTTGCAGTGCAAGGATTAAGTGATAATATATAACAAAGAAAGTTAATTATCATCAATTACTTATAATCAAATTAGTTAAGACATCACGCGAAAATTATTTCTTTTTTAAAAAGTATTTGACCTAATTAGGCTGTACATACAATATTCATAATGACAATAATCTCAAATTTGCATAAGTTTTACTTTTATTGTAAAATAGTTTTTTATGTATGTACATTACAATAAAATGTATATTTTTGATCACCGATTTCTCTACTATTTCTCTAATGTGAATTATAAATGCTCTTTTTCCATTTCACTAAATATGTTCCGATTGTTGAGCAATTTGTTGTAGTCAAGAAAGAAAATGAAAATGATTGATGCTGTGAAGGTAAAATTACATTACCATCTTTGGCTTAAAAATAACACGCATGTAGCAGCCACTAAATAAGTGCTTGTACCTCCTCCGTTTTATTTGCCCGAATTTCGGATTCTTGCCAATCAATAATCAAATAACCCTTCCTATCCCCTCGATAACACTATCCAACTTTCCTCTCCACTACCTCCTGAATTACTGATTTATGTACACGATGGCAGTGGTGGAGACGGCAAAATAAGTTTATAATGTAGAGATACATGTGTATATACATAAACACACACATATATAAATATATATACATACACATACATATAGGGAACTATGTGTGGACATGAGACCCTATGTTCGCCAAAATTTGTTAAGGATTTGTAAGTTGTTTAAGATCGCAAAAGTTAACTTGAAACATCTAGCTTTTTATGCCGAGTGGAATAATGTGATTATCTAATATAGCGTAGCCAATATGGGAGTTGAAAGTGGTAAACACAACTCAAAAACAGCACTTTTACTTAATTTACATGTTTTCAAGGTATTAAAAAAAAGTTTTAAAAGGCCAATGCAACTGACTTCCTATTTCCGGATACAAATGTAATCTTTTTTGTTGCTTAACGTACAACTATTGGTCCCTAACCTAAAAATATTCTTTGAAATGTCGTTTTCCCATTATTTATAAATACAAATCCCCTATTATAAATACAAACTAGTAATAGTGACAAACTTATTTTACAACCTTACAAAAAATTTATATTAAATATTGACTATATTATATGCCAAAAAGAAAAATTTTAATGTAGTAAGAAACAACCGAATCATTATCATCACTCAATGTGGCATACCAGTAGTAGATCGAGGACTACCGCACAATGATTAATAAAGTAATTTTCATTATTGCTTTTTTATCCCTTTTTAAGTTACCTAGGTATCGTTATCGCTTATTGTATTCTACTCTTCATACTCTTTAATTTAATACCTATTTCAAGGAGGTTGTAAGAGAAAAGATAATCCTCAATTCCGTGTCAGTCCCAGCGAAATGCAGGGAATGTGCCTTGCCAGAGCACAATTTGCTCTAGCAGCTGGGGGTTCGATGGCCATTTTTCTAACCATCCTGGAGCGACCAGAGCAGACTTTTTTACAACGCTAGCACGAGAAAGCAACCCTGAGGAGTTTAGGCAGCCACAACGGCCTCCTACTCAGTGTTCATCCAAACAGCATACCCACAGAAAAGATATTCTCCAAATCCACTTTTATGACTAACAATGAGCAGTTAGTTATCCGAGGAACAAACCGAACACGAGATATTTTCTAGCCAGTGGCGTAACTCCCTACAGCACAGTCTCCGTACGCAGGGACTCCGAGGGTAAAAATCAAGCTACCCGCAGCTAGCTCTCCATCATCAAGAATAGTAATAATAAATGGCTGGAAGTATCACCACTGGTCCTTAAGGGCAATTAAAAGTATTTACGTTCCCTTCTTAACCATCAATCTTTTCGGTTCTTTAACAGGCCACCTAAGGTTAAACTACCTCGCCAACATACATTTTTACTACCATTTCTGGCAACGATCCGTGGGCTTCAAGACCACATGAAGCATGCCACTATTGAACCAAGTCTGTCATTCACTGGCAGACGTCACGAGCAGAGTTGTTTGTCACAAGGCTGGAGACCCCAGTGACCGACGACCGTATATTACCCTCTCAAGGCATTCAACCAGGAATCAAGGATCCTCTCCGAGATCTGCGCTGGGCAAACCTAACAGCTATGAAGAAAGAATAAACTTTAGCAAACGGGACAGTCTCTAACGGGCCAGCATCATGAACCAATCCTTCATCCTTAGATCACCAAAATAACTGAGTCTGCAAAAGAAAAGAGCTTTAGACACCAACGTCTTCGGCGTAATAGCCGGAGAGGTTGGTAAAGAACTATAAAACTAGCTCCAAGGCCTTAGACATTGTAGTTTTTTTCTTAATCAGTCTGATGCTACAATGACAGGCTAGAACAAATACTTTCAACTAATGCGTATTAAACTATTTTAGTTATGTTGAGTATGAATACTCTTTTTTTTGACCATTTATGAATGCTCTTATTAATCAACAGTTTGTTACAATTAAGAAAAAAGTTTTAAATAATTGTTGTTGAGGAGGTGAAATAATGTTACTACATCTAGGTTAATACAAAAAACGAATTTAGCAGCTACTATTTAATGATAGAAAACTTTGACAGTTTATTGAGATTTATTAAAAATTATTTGATTTTGCAGCATTTAATCCGAAGCGATTGCAAAAAAACCAAACTGTAATTTAAACTAACAAAGCAAAAATCGTCACAATTATTCTTTTACTTGAACAAAGTCAGTTTTATTTTTATAACAATAATACAGTTAAAAAATAATGTCAACATTCAACAAAAAAAAAAATTATATTAAATATTTAAAAATAGAAAAAAAATGTCGGGTGGAAGAGAATTGCAGCTTATTATTATCAATTACAAAAGTATATTAACTAAAAAAATAAAAAACTTATTTTCTCTGCAAAATAAAAAATTTTAAAAAATTAATTAATAAAACATAACTTAATGGCAACCTAATGCAGCCAAATTATTGTATTATAATCTACAACGACTAATAAATTTAACATTTGTAATTTATGAATAAAAAAGCCAAACAATATTCCATATCAGCCGCACTCAAATAAGTTATTATGATTTCTAGATTAAATCGTATTTATCTCAGTGTTTTCTTTAGAATATCTGGCCAATACCACAAACATTTCACAAAATATCACTGTAATAAAAATATTATAATTCATAAGCATTGCGATTATTGTATTTACTGTTAAAAACTAAATAAAACGTTAACTATTAATAAACATGTGTATTATATAGTATATTAATGTATATACATTATATATTAAGTGATACTTAAAAATAACGTTTTCGGTGCGCTAAGTTTTTTATTGATAATCTGGGTGATGAACTGTGTACAAAATATAAATTTTTTATTTATCTATGTATGACACGATACTTATTCATACATTAATTCAAACAACTATTAATTATACTGTACTACAAACCGCTAAAATATTGCCACATAAGGATTTCAACTTACAGAACTGCTTATTTATTGTTAGACGTATGCATGTATATAAAGAAGTTTGAAAGTTCATTGTATTTTTAGTAAAGTATAATAAAATAAAAAAAGTCTCCTCTTTTAAAAGATAAAAAATAAACAACACGTATAGAAAACTTGAAGCAAAAGATTTATTTAAAAACTGTTCTCTTATCCCGATCGAAATTTGGCTAAAGGGGAGAGAATGACTAATACCAAGTATATAATTAAATCTGAGGATAAAATAGCATCGCTAAAAGCTTCGTATACTATAACAGAAGAAATATGATCAAGAAAACATACAATAATAAGAGATACATCTGAACAGTTTCTTATTATTTTACGTATAGCAAGCATGAACTGTCTCATAATAACCGAATAGATAATATTTTTTATGCAACCACTTTAGATACCGCGTAAAAAGCATAAAATAATAAATATTGTGGGGGTTTCCGCGCAAAGCGTACAAAAACATGGAACCTTTGAAGGACAGATAAATACGTGTGCGTATATGTTATCGTAAAGTCTACGTAAGTCATATATATAGTTGTAAGAGCAGGCCTTTACACACCAGTCCCCGGCGCCCCCCTCAGTCCCTCCTCCACCCCCAAAATCCCCCAAACAATAAGAAAAAATTAGATTACTGTCAATAATGTTTTATGCAAAAAATTATAGCCAAAGACCCACTAAGCCCCCCCTGGGCCCCACAGCCCCCACACACAACTTTTGAAGCCTCCCCCAGGACCCCTTTACAGCCACCTCCCCCTCAACAAAATAAGGGAAAATTCCGTTAAGTTCACCGTTATTTTGACCCATTAAACATTTCCCTTTTTTTTGTAAGGCCCTTTACACCCCCTTCCTCCTAACCACCGCCCATTTTTAAGTGTACCCCACCCCACCTCCAATCCTTGCACCCCCACACTATATATTACCAATCCAGCACCCCTTGCAATACAAAGGATAATTCTACAGATTTATATCAGCTCAGTCTATAGTCTATAGTACATCGATAGGCTATTGTATACACAAACTAAACATGAGCTGAAACTAGCTGTAGCTAGCAATCGCAATCGGCAGCTCCTACAAATTACAGTAAACTAGCTCTTAGCTGTTTCCAGTCATCTATTTTTTCCACACCTCCCAAAAGGCAAATAAATCGGTTTTATACTTGGTAATAACGAGTACAAAATACATTAAATACATTCATTTTTTTATATAAACATTGATAAGTATGAAATCTGAGGAGCGTTGACCTTTTATTTGTTTGTAGTACTTCTATTTTACGGAGAGTTTTAAATCATTAGAAGTAATCGTATGGCATGATATGATCGCAAATATTAATTAAAACTCAAGGAGTAAATAAATAATATAAACCATAGAAGTTATCACCAGTAGCCTTATAAAACAACGAAGAGAAAAAACTCCCTGATGTTCGATTAAAAAAAAAATAAAAAAAAATAACCATCAATATATCTAGTAATTAAATAATAGTTCATTCATACTTCTATGCATTTTCTTCCAATTTATTTCTCTTAAAAAAACCTGTCTTTCTTAAGCCTACTACTATTTATGTAAGCAAATTTTAAAAAAACCTACGTAATGCGTGGAAGTTTTTATTTTATACATAACTCTAACTTTCTCTAAGATAAGATTTTTACTACAGAATCTTGAAATTTGATTATTTTAAATTATTGTTTTTTAATACGTATACGAAGTCATCACAAAAATGAACCAATTTTGCTAAAGAACATTGAAAGATGGATTTTATTTTAAAAAATGTTATGAATAGTTATACTTAATCAAAATTTAAACTTTTATGATTTCTAACAAAATTTCAACATTATAAAACATAAACTCATCATGTTATATGCTACTACTAAATAATGTTGTTTTAATGTCTGTGATAATTTCCCATTCGTTAATTTTTTTCTTTTCATAAAGTGTACTTTCGCTTAATCGAAAATTTCTCCCCAAACAACATTTTCTGATTTTGAATTATTTTTAAGTTTAATTTGCATAAATATCCCTTCTATGGTTTTGCATCTTAATACGTATAGTTGCTAATGAGAAAAAACGGGATTTTTTAAGTATATATCGACTTTATCGAAACTTTTCCCTTAAGGGTTGTTAACTGTCATAGCGAATGCCAAGACTAAAGAAAATTGCTTTCTGTAAAGTATGAAAGGTAACGACGAGGTATTATATTACCTGTATTTAAATTGATTTTCGGTATAAATACTTCATTATAAAGTTTTTCTCCTGTGATAATTCCAGCTTCAATATTATACTTAAATAATTTTCTAATGTTGATTTTTGTGCTGTTGCACAAACCGTCTCCTATACACAAATTTCATATCAATATAACTATTGCTCTAATTTCAAAATCTTAATTCATGCTGTAGCAAACCTTTACAAATATTGTTTAATATTTCAATAGGGAAGCTTATAGAAATGTTATCATCCGATTTATCGACACCTTTGTACGTGGTATGATCCATGCTACAAAAAGTTGTCGTACTTCTTTTCATTAGATTTAAAATTTTGTAACTTAAAAAGAAGTGTATTTATTATAGGAAGTTAGAATAACGACTGACAATTTTTAGTACATATTTAAACATACATCATTAACTTTTCATTTTTTAGGAATGATCAGTGATTTTAATTTTCCGTCTTCAATTTCTAAAAGCAATTTAGAAAAATTTCTTCGACTTAAAGAATGTTTGTGTTCAATTCTAAAATATTAAAAGAACTTCAAAAAAATTATGACTTTATAGTTTTATATATAATTGTACTTCTATTACCATTTTTGTAACAAGAAGTGTTTGACGAAAATCTCTTCCTAAAATTATTGACTTATTTCCAAAATGTATATGAGGTGTATTTAAAAAGTAACGAGAATTTTTTAATTTCGCCGGTTTGGAGAGTCCACCTGTATACAATTTTTTTTATTATGATGGTACACATGACCCTGAAGTACGATAAAATTTTCAGCAATATTCACTGCTTACTTTTTCAGTGGCAGCCGCTAACGTTGGACATGTTTTTCGAGTACAGCGATTTTCGTTTGTGAAAAAAATGGATCAAATAAATTGTATTCAATTTGGTGTGAAAAATGAAATAAAGTGTAGTGAAGTTTGTAAAATGTCAACAAAGGCATATAGTAAGTCTGCTATGAGTAAAGCAAGGATTTACTAGTGGTATAAGTGTTTCCAAGATGGCCGCGAAAACGTTGATGATGACAAACGACCCGGACGCCCAAGCACACCAACAACGGATGAAAACGTGAAAAAAATGGCATAGTGCATCATGAATTCTTGCCACAAGGTCAAACAATCAATAAGGAGCATAACCTACAAGTTCAACGCCGTTTGCGTGAAGCAATCCGAAAAAACTCCCGGATTTGTGGCAAAACAATTCATGGCTTTTGCACCCCGATAATGCACCTGCTCACACTTCATTGCTTGTTCGTGGATTTTTAGCCAAAAACAAATCTGTAACGATGCCTCAGCCTCCATATTCGCCAGATATGGCTCCATGTGACTTTTTTCTATTTCCAAAAATAAAGAGAACATTTAAAGGCCGTCGTTTTACAAGCATAGATGACATTTAAAGCGAATCGCTGAAAGAGCAAGAAGCTATTACATAGATCGAGTTTCAAAAGTGTTTCGAGGATTGGAAAAAGCGTTGGCACAAGTGCATCATATTCGAGGAGGATTATTTTGAAGAGGATAAAATAGATATTGATGAATAAAAAAATTTTTTTTCATAAAACGAAATTTCTCGTTATTTTTTGAACACACCTCGTACGTGTGTTGCATAAATCACGCAAAGTTCTGCCTACTATCTTTAAAGCTTTTTTTTCGGAATCATGAAGCCTCATCCTAAATCATCAAATCGATTTTACATAATTTTTTGTTTCAGATTCAATTTTGAACAATGCAGGCTCAATATTATTTATATCCAAAAGTAAGCGAAAAGTTCTCCGACTGGTCATACTTTTCGGTTGTTGTACTAACACAATGCCAGACCATGCCACTGACAAATTTTTTTTTCTTTGTAATATGAAGAATAAATTTATGTTTCATATAAAAAAGTTGTTCTTGATTCTTCAGAAAAATGTATAAAATAAATCATCTTAACATTCTTACGTACAATTTTAACAATCTTTCATTGTTCATTGTTCAGCTGAGCGAGCATCAAATCGAACGTATGTTTACATAATGCAACTTCTTCTGCGTCATCTTTGTTATGTAGGTCAATTTTAAACGGTACAGGTGAATTAATGATTAAAATTATTTGTCTTTAAGTTTAAAAATTTTGTTGATGTGCAGAAAAACATCAATTTTAAAAAGTTTTTATATTTGTTCCAAATTTTATCATCTTATATATTCTCTAATATTAAAAACCATGCAAATAACTTTCTTAACTAATGAGGAAGCATGCAAGTCCTAGCTTTTCAAAAAATGTAGTAAGTCTGTGAGTCATACTCGATTAAACTCATGGCAATCGCAGTATCTTTGAATGTTTTATATTTTATGTGTCTTCAAACTTTCAAATAGAGTTGCTCTATTTTTTTTATTTAATAATTATTTAAAAAAGAGTTGTTTATGATCGTTTGATGATATTGTATTTAATCTACCTGTTGCATTATTTTTTATTTTTCTTTTTCTTTTCACCCAAATTTTTCGTTAATTATTATAAATATAGTTTTCTGAGGCATTAGAATGCTTCAAAGATTTTGAAAAATTATTAATTTAATTTAACTCAAACCAAGCTGCTAGATGAGTTTGCCATTTCTTTATTATATTCTTAATTTTTTTCTTTGAAAATTAATTTTTGTTCATTTTAAAGGTGCACAGCAAGATTTACAACCTTGTGACCATAAATTGGATATTCTTGTAATCTTTGTGCTACTTATATAGGACTGAAATATCCGCTATCAACATAGTTTTTTATTTTATTTAGAATTCCACCTAATCTTCTCATTTTACTTAATCTTAAATTGAAGTAAAGAATTCCTTTATTAATGTAGTTGTATATCTGTTTAATGCTTTGGATAGATGCACAATATTCAACGTTTATATGGCATCTATATTTCATTAACAAAATTTTATTACACGGTACTACCATTGTCAACTGTTATTTAATGTTTATTTTATTTATTTATTTTTAGACCTTTGTCCAACTTCGTTGGACTATAAGTCGGGTTTGGCGTATACATCTTTTTGTTCTTCCCTACTAAAATCTTATACTAGTAAATTTCAATTACAAAAAAACATGAATCTTCTTTAACTTTACGAAAAAAAAATTATAAAAACAAAGAAAAACTATTTTATCTATTAAAAAAAATGCGATCAAAAAGATTATAAAAAAAACAAAAAAAATCGCAATACAAAAAACGACTACAACTTTAGTTTTATTTTACTTATTTTATTATCATTATTTCCGTTAGTGTCCTCTATAAAGTCTTTATAATCACTAGAATTACTTATTAATTTGACTTATTACATATTACCCTTTCCACAACCCTTGAACCATGTGATTCTTGCTTCATTATTTAACACAATTTCACACAAGGGCTCTTACCACACACCTACCTTGATTTTGTCACTTTACTTTATGCTTTGATACTCTTGAATCTGCCACACAAACCCATTTTTAATTTCTTGCTGTTAAGACAAAGGCACTAGAACTTTTCACTTTCACTATTTCTCTTCTCTACAGCTTATCTTTTCCTGGTGAGTTCGCCCCTCCTCTATTCCTCCGTAACTGTCGACTGGGAGGAGCTCTTCTCGTACGTCTCCCTCATTTTAAACTTAAAATCTTTTATTCCTCTCTCAAACTCTTCTACCTTATTCTTTATCTCCGTCTACTCTTCCTCGTTTTTTTTCCATCGTTGTTTTTCTGCACCAAGTCTTTATTTTATTCAACGTTTCTCTCAGCTCTGCCCTCTCTTCATCTTTTCTTCTTTTTCTTACCTTCATTTCTTCTAGGCTTTTCTAAACTTCTGCCATTTTCTTTTCCATTTCTACACACCTGACTGAAACTGTACATGGTGCGCCCTTTATGTGGAAAATTTCCTACTGGTTACTCGGCATCTTCTCCCAGACTTCTTTCAGCCACCTGTCGTTTAACCTTTTGCTCTCTATTTCTACTATCTTTGTCTTTTCCAGTAGTGTGTAGTTTGACGTATTTTTGTCTAATTCCAGAATCCACTTAACATACCTTCTCCTAGTGCTGTTCATGCCATCTTCTAATTTCCATCCCTATACTTTAGCTCCATATGGTGCAGTACTCTCCACCAGTGATCCAAACATAAACTTTCTTCTTCTGTAGTTAGTCTTAAATAGTCTTTCTCCTACGCGCTAAGTGCTCTTCATTGCAATTACTGCCGTTCTTTTTCTCTCTTTTAAATGTGTTTCTGCTCTACCATTTTTCTGCAAGGTGTATCCCAAGTAATTAATTTCCTTAACTTCCTCAATTTCTTTGCCCTCCCAGTACCATTTCCTTCTGTTTACTCCTTTCCTGCTTCTTTTGAAGACTAAAATTTTTGTCTTCTCTACACTTAGTTTCATTTTCTTCTTCTCTAGAATTTTTCTTTAATCTTTTGAGCATCTCTTTGAGGTCCTCCTCGTGTTCCGCAATTAAAATTATGTCAGCCGCATACATTTTCAACCATATCTTGCTCTTTCCCACTTTTGCCCCTCCGGTTACGTTTTTCCTTAAGTGTTCTTCGAAGCCTCTTACCTATACGTTGAATAGCGTGGGGCTGAGTGGGCATCCTTATCACAGACCTTTGGACGTCCAGAATGACTGTGACCTCTCTTCTCCTAGCTGAACCTTGCTTCATGTCTCAGTGTACGTTTCCAAAATTCTTGCTCTGAGATTCACACTCACTTCGGCTCTTTCTAGCTCCTTACTTAGTTTTTCTTTATCCACCCTATTAAAGGCCTCCTTCAAATCTGCAAAGCAGCAGAACAGCTTACCTCCTTATTTTCTATTTTTCTATCCACTATGTGGTTCAACACGAAGACTGCGAACTCAAAAACCCCCTTTCCACTCCGGAAGCTAAACTGATTCTAGCCCAGTTTATTTTCCACTTCCTTGATCAGTCTTTTGTTTAGTGTGCTTGCATATATTTTATATTATGTGTCCATTAACGTCACACCTCTGTAATTCTGTACTTCTTCTTTCGCCCTTTTTTTATATTGGTATAGTAACCCCTTCCCTCCATTAATTCGGGATACCTTAACCTCTCCATGTTCACTTGTACAGTTCCCACAGGGCTAATCCTACCTCGATTGGCATTTACTTCCATACTTCATTTTCAATTCCGTCTTCTCCTAGTGCTTTTTTTAGCTTTAAGTTTACGATCTATTTAATTGATTCCTCTTTAGATGTCTCGTCCCTCTCTTTTAATTGGTGCTTTTTCTGGATGTGAAAGTGTATCTCACTCTTTTTATAGGTCACTTCCAGTTTTTCCATGAAGTGCTTTTCCTAGCTCTGCATACTGATATTTTTATTTACTTTTTCTTTTTTCTTTCTGAGTTTATTTACATGCTCCCAAGCATCTTTTGTTCTCATTTCTTATTTTAACAAACATTCGTCTTGAAATCTTCTTGAAATTCTTGCTTCTAATCCTTCTTTTAGCTTTTTTTTCCAAGATTCCTATACTCAACCCTTCCATGGCCTTTCCCCCAGACCCTATTTTTTGATATTATTTCTTTTTGGTACTGCCCTTTCCACTTTGCTTCTTATGGCGATCCATCTTTCCTCGTTCGACACCGCCTCTGGTAACCAACCTTTACATTCTGTTATAAGCTTCTCCTTTAGCTTTTCTGTCTATATCCTCTTCTCTATCCACTATTGCACTTCATTTTCTGTATGATTATCTTTTTCTTGTTTTTTTATTCTTGCTTCCTTTCGCTCCAGCTCTAGCGGCATGTGGTCTGAATTTATATTCTCACCTATTCCCATATTCTTATTGTCATCTACGGCCTCTTGATTCTCTATAATATAGTCAATGACTGACTCTCCTTTTGCGTTCACGTGTGTGAAACTCCCTCTCTCACCTTTACTGCCATTGACTATAAACCGTCTCCTCTTTTCTAATCAATTTATTAGTATCCTCCTATCTGTGTTTATTGTTTTATCATCTGATTTTCTCAAGCCGTAGATTTTCTCTTTTATTATATCGTTGTACTCCTCTCGTTCCCAGATGCAGCCTTCCTCCACCGTCCTTGCATTTCAATCTTCCCTGATTAGCAGGTATCCTTCTTCCTCTATGTCTAATTTATCTTTCATTATCCAAAGCGTTTCTTCCGTGTTCTGGTTATAGACTTTCACGAATCTCCAGTTTACTTCCTCTATTTTTATCTTCTCGTAAACTAAACTTTTGCCCCACTCCTTCTGCACTACTTCTCTCTGTTCCTTTTCCCTTTCGTTTTCTCTTTCTAGCTATTCCGTTTGTTTCTACGTTCCCCTTCATTGAACTCACTTTTTCGTTCGTCCCAGGGGTGCCATTTTTTGTCCACTAGCACTATTCAGTATCCAACTCTCGTCACCTTTTCCCTCTTTCTCCACTCTCTGGCCCATTGTCTGACTTTCATCTGGATTATCCTTTCTTTTGAGTAAGGTCGTCTTTCAAGTACACCTCTCTTACTTGATTTTTTTTCTTCTGCATCACTTGCCTTTTAGTTTCCCAATCACGTAGCTTCACCAGGATAATTTTCTTTTTTGTTTCTATCTCCTTTAATTGTAGCCTTTAGGCCCTGCATTAACATTCCTAGCTAATCGTTTAACTGCTTTTTAACCTCCTACAACGTCTTTTCTTCCCTAATTTTCAGTCCTTTTATGACTATATTTAGTTTTCTGCTTTCTCTATCTTTCCTCTTCTGCTCTTCTTTTAGTCTTTGCAGTCTCTCATTTATTTGTTCCTTGTCCATTAGCCACTTCTCCCTGTCCTCCTCTCATTGCTTTTCTATCTTTTCCAGTCTTCCTTTGTATTCGTTTCTCAGATCCTTGATGTCATCCTTCGTTTCTTGTGTATCCTCTTTCACGCTTCTTACCACCTTGTAAACATTTCCTAGCTTCTCCTTTATTTCTAACAAGGTATTAGTTAGTTTATCTTTCACCGCTTTATCCATTTCTTCAACCTTTTTTGCATCGCTAACCTTTAGCTTGAATTTCTTCTTTCTTCCTTAGCTAATTTAGCATATCCTAGCTGCCTCTCTTTTTCTTGATACTTCCGTTTGAGGTTGTGGTTACCAACTCTTCCCCTGCTTGTCCACTTTTCACTTTCTTTTGCTTACCACCTGAGATTTCTCTTTTTTCTTGTGCTTCTTTGTTTTCACAGGCTTCTTTTGCCTCATTCTTTCTTTACTTCTCCCTACTTATTTAAGTACTGCCCTATCTTTGTGAGCCCCGATGTGCTCTCTACCGCGGTTAGCGCTAAACTCTAATTTTCTGTTCATTTTTAGTCTTATATACTCGATTACTCAAAATATTATTTTTCTTGATACGTTTGGGATAACGATTTTTTAACGATGTTATGTTAGCAAATGGTTTAGGAAAATTTTTGATACATCTGTTATTAGATGTATTCGAACATAAGCTTTTTTATTGTGAGGACTGTAAAGAATGTGTCTAATAACCAATTTAGCCAGTTTCTTGTAATTTAAAGGTATTTTAGCTGTGTAATTTTATTAATATGTTAAGGTAAAATTTTTTTATTGTTAGGTTGTAGAGTTGTAAAAAAATGATCATATGGTGAACTAAGTTTTTGAAATTTTATAGTACAATCATAGTTTATTACTTTTCCGAAGAGAATAATTATTTCAAATCCCAAATAATTATTCTAATAAGAAAGTAAATACATTCAGGTCTTAACATTTGCGTATCGCTCTGAAATCTCAGTGAAGGAAAGGTGAGCGCATCAAATACAATATTTTTGAACTTAACCATGATATGGTAATGGAGAGTCAGCGGACGAAGGGCACAGGAGGGTGAAAAAAGTACAGTTATAAGATTTTAAATCTTCTAAGCTCACCTTAAGTCAGTTTTTCTTCTTTTACCAGTTTAATTTAACCAAATAAAAATAGGTTGATTAACCTTTAATTAAAAAAGTGGCAACACAAGCACCTTTAACTAAGCTACTCACTGCTGATACTATATTATTACTCTGTTAATGGGGGGTTGGCACGCGGTGCGCGCAACGAGTAAAGCCCCACTAGCACACACACACACACACACATATGTTTGCCCTTCTCCACGCTTTGTGCATCTACCCCCAATACTCTATTTTAAAATAAGTGTTGTGTGATTTCGTAAAACAACTTTATTTTTAGTCTTAAATTGTGAGTCACGTGATTTCATACTTGAGAAAGTAACTTATAGTGCATGTAAGTATTTCGTTCTACAATATACTATATAGAGCATTATTTTAATAGCAAATAATAAGATAATACTGGTTGAATATCTACAATTTGTATACTTAATGTATCTCAGATCTAATACGCTAAGCATGAATCTTGAATAGATCCTATTCTAATGATACTTTTTACTCAGGATAGTATAATAAAGAAATGCAGATGCTTTACTTAAAGATTAAATCAAACGATACTAGTCCAGTATACATTGAACAAAATAAAGAAATACAGTCAAAACTTTTAATGCACAGTAATCAGGTCTCAGGTCTTTACCGTAATTAACTAACACAACGAGTTTCAGCTTTTTGGCAATCCAAGAAACTTCTCTTACACCTAATAAACTTATCGTTAATAATGAAAAAGTACTTATTTAATGATTATTTGAGGCTTTTATCTTATTTATACATAATGACACAATCAGAAGATGACACGATCTCGCCAAGATACTTTCAAATGTCTTGCACCTAAGAAACTTTAACCGGTTAACAAAAAAATGAACGAATCTTATTTTTTGTAATCTAAGGGGATTTCTATGCGATTGTACTAGTTTTTTGCTACACCAATCAATAGATTTCAAACAAAATCTCATCGTTTTCTTAATATTACATAATAAAAAAATTTTTAACTTTTGGTACCTAATTTCAGCGTTGATTCAGCACTGATGTTTTTAATGGAGGTTACCACATCATATAGTTATTTAATATACCATTTACCAATTCTCCTAATACTACATTTGAAGTCCATAGCCATTAGCATGTTATAGGCATCATCAACAAATAAAGATAGACTGCTCATTCCAACCATACGATTTGTAAGTATACAAACGATGTTATTTGTAAAAGTTGACCGTAACATAGGTTTTGTTCCTTATGTTACCCTGAATAGAAGGATCATCACTTTCGAATCCATACCTAAATGGATTAAGTCGACTACTTACTATGAACGAATCTCGTTGTGGTGGCACCATTAATACCGTAAGAGTATAAGACCTGATCCCGAATAAAAATTGAAAGAAGGCTAAAATCGGGGCCAAGCTTGGCTGCCACGTTACCTACATTAAACACAACTTAAGCCCATGAGAGTAAGAGAGGTCTCTTCAGTGCTACTTCTGTATGTCTCTCTTTCACTCTCATGGGCTTAGGTCATTCTATATTGCTTATTACATGATACATGTGATCACAACCTAATGCTTACAAATACTATGGATCCGGAATGGATTATAATCATATAAAACGACTGAGGCTAATTTCCATCCAGGTAATTGCATATGACAATGGTAGAAATTGCACAGATGACAATATAGATATAAATGTTCCAATTGAAACTCTTAATAATATTCATAAAGGCTTACCACTACATGTTTTGAATTGAAAAGTGGGTGCATTTGTTATGTTAATGGAAAATTAAGTATATTTAATAAATTGTGCTATGGAACTAGCATTCGCATAGCTTAATTATTTAAATATAATATTAAAGCGAGAGAGCAGTCGTAGATTAGTTAGCCACTCAAATCCTAGGCCATGCAAAAGGGTGCCACGGGGGTCACACCTCACGGACGCCCTTGGTAGGGGCGGGACCAGTTGGAAAGTGAAGGGTCATAAGGGTGTTAAGAGGAATGGATACTACCGCAAGGCGACTTGAATGAGTGCGGACCTTGAATGAGTGGGAAAGAATTGTGGAGACGAGGAGCGGAGAAGAGGAATAATAAAAAGGGGTTAAATGAAAAAAAGGGGAGTAAAGGTTACGGCATAACTGGGTACTGGGGACTGGGGACTTAGGATCAACACCTTCTACACAACGGTAGTAGAGGTTGCCCGTGAAAATCAACTTGAGTGGTGTACGGGTGAAAAAATATAACTCTTAAACAAGAATAATAACTAGAGATAAATCGGGCAACAAAGTTTCTATACGAAAAACCACATTGAATTTGGTAAATAATTCATCTTAACCGTTCATATAGTACAGAAAACAATTTCCTTCAATTTTAGCTTTTTCTATGACAATTAATAAATCACAGGGCCAAAGTTTTAAATAATTAGGTTTAGTAAGGTGTATACAGAGTTTCTGAATAGAACAGATGAAACAATAAATATATCGATCCCAGTAGTAGACTTAATGGAGTGCGAGATTATTAGAACAGCTGAAATAGCTGACACCGATGGGGACGACGAAAAAGCATCAGGTTAAGTTTTAATATGAATATTAAGAAAAAATGAGGGATTTGAGAAAGGGACAAAGTCACTTAGACAGTGTAAGGATAAGATAAATCATATAAACAAAAATGAAAAAAAAGTAAAATATAAGGGTAAAAGTAAGCATGGCAGTGACGTCGATAATAACTACGAAAACGTTCGAGGGATCACAATCGAGAGATATTAATTAGCAGAAAAGTAAGAGTAGACGAGATAGTTAAAACAGTTAATTTGTAGAGTTGTAACGAAAAAAATAAGAAACTCGTGTGAAAACTTATAGAATTCAATCCATACGTATTGGAATTCAAGACAGAGCCTCTAAAAGCATCGTAAATGTAAAAATCCAAAACAGCGAGAAGATACAGGTATCATCCAGCCATAAAGAAGCAGATAAGAATATAGATAGACAAGCAGCTCGAACAAAGCATAACAGAGCCATCTAAATCACTGTATAGTTTGAACATATAGATCATGCCAAAACACGCTGGACTGAACAGTAAGAAACGCTGGCACATAGTAGCAGACTTTAGGTAGTTAAATAAGATAACAATAAGCAGCTGCCATCCACTTCCATTTTAGAGCAATATACTCAAACATTAGGCATCAGCACGCCACATAATAGTTGTTGACTTAAAACGAAGGCTTTTTCAAATCAAGATACATAAAAACGACCCCCATTTCTGAACTACATGGGCGTTATCAGAATGAAGTAATTCATATGGGTTGTACTTACTTGATAAATACCTTCATAAATGCCATGACTTGGGCACTAGCAGATTTGCAGGGACACGAGATAAGAGGTTTATCTTACCGATATAATAGCGTTTGCTTCTAACCTTAAAGAACACTGAAAATGATTTATTAAGCTCTTACAACGGTTGTCTAAAGTAAACCTAACAATTGAGTCAAAGAAATACCAATTTCCAAAAAGTAAAGCAAAAGTTTTAGGGCATATCGTGAGAAATGGCCAAATCAAAACCGACCTTCAAACGATGAAAGCTGCAAAAAAATATCCAAAGCCTACAAATGCAAAAAAAATGAAACAATTTCTTGGAATCATTGGATATTATAGAAGATTTATTAAAAATTATGCAAAAATTGAACAACAACTCTCCAAACTCTTAAAAAAAGAAACAGAGTTTAAATAGAAAGCGTAGCAGGAGCTCACTTATAATAAACTCATTGATGCATTACATGAAAAACTCGTACTAGCAGCACCAGATTAAAAAAATCCATTTTAGTAACAACAGGTGCCTGTGATTACGCAATAGGGATAATTCCGAGCCAAGGAGAAATTAGAAAGAATGGACCATGCGAGTACGCCATATGTTGCCTTCGTGAGAGAAAACTGCGCTATTCTACTTATGATAAAGAGCTGTTAGCTATAGTATTTGCAAAAGAGTAGCTTAGGCTATATTTATTTGGACCAAAATTTTCAGCCATTACTGACCATAAGCCGTTCAAACACTATCATACTTCAAAAAAATCCGATATAAGATTTGATAGATTAAAGGCAAAGATGAGCGGCTAAGAGTTTGACGTAATGTATCGCCCAGCTAATTCAAACAGAGCACAGGATGTGCTCTTTCAAAATACAGTAATAGAAAAAGGATCCGGAACTTTTGCACCGAAGATTGTATGAACAGCAAAAAAGCAAGTGATAAAGGGATGTTGCGACGTGACTGTACCATCGGCACAAATATTTAAAGGACGGACAAGAAGTGAGAAAAATATAAATAGAAAAGATACGAAATGGCAGATATAAATATTCGATTTAGACGATTCAAATAATAAGGTTAAAGAAAGAAGCCCCACATATTTCCCTGGGTGTGGTTAGTAATTCAGATAAGTTAACTATCAGTAAGCACAGCGATGCAGACTTAAAATCAGAGTGGCCGGTGTTTTGTACAAAAGTAGTGTAGATCCCAGAAGAGAATAAAAGGAAAAATATTCCAATAGAACCTTCAAGAAATGATAAAAAACAAATTTTATCACAGGGCTCAACTTATGTGAATATTTAGAGGCATATGTTGATTAAAACGGTAAACGGGACGAATTCATGACTTAATAAATGTTTGCATATAATAGATCCGAGCATGAGAGCACAGCAAACACGTTGTACAAGTTACTCTTTGGGTAGAAAGCTCATATTCCTTTGAGCTTTAGACATTTAGAAACATATCAAACGAACGGCAAATGCTTTAAACAGATTACGGATACTCTTACACTAATGCAAACAAAAGCAGTGTTGAAACAAATGCAAATCAAGTGTAGATCAAAATATTTTTATGATCAAAATAATATTAAATTTGTTGTATTCTCTGATGATAGGAAGCTGAAAACAAAATTTTTTATGGAGGGAGAAATAGTGTGTGTCTTAAAAGAGCTTCAAAAGAAAAATATGAAAATAATTATCAAGGCACATACGAAATAAAAGAGTTACATTGCAAAAGTCTTGATGTCAAGTAACAAAGAAACGACGAAGTGAGAGTAGTGCTAGTAGACAAAATTAAAAAAGCATGTGTCTTAAAGGTGCAAAATGAAGATAGTGAGAGAGATCTAAATTAAAGCATAGAGTGCAACAAGGGAAGAGAGAGGAACAAGGAAAATAAAGAAATACGTAGCTAGCCCGGGAATAAGCGTGACTTACGCAGTTGCCGAAGTCCAAGCACATGTTCAATACGAGAATGTACGTGAAGCGTGAGGGACAGAATTTGTAGAATGCATACTTACGCAGACAAACATTAAATTTTGGATTGGCCTATTTCTGCGAATAGAATAGGAGTCAGAAACACGAGACAAATTGTTAGTATAAATATGACAAACGGACAAGGATTATAAGGTTTCTATCTAATTTTTGCGGCCCCAGACAGGCCACAAAATTTTTTTCACGGTACGCAGTAAAACAAAAGAAGGATTTTTCTTTACTTATTAACTACCAAAAAGGAAATACATAAATGTAAAGGATTAGAACAAGAAAAGGCAATGATAACAAGCAGTCCATATAACAATAGGTGATTAAAAGAACAAAAAAAATATTTTCGTTGTATGAAAGAATTACGCGTGTAATTCCCTCTCGATAATATATACATGTAAATATATATGTATGGATTTTACGTATTTTTTTTATATTTGTTGTATTCTCTGTTAATTGGATTGAGTGTTAGGTAATTATATGCATGCCAAAAGGTTCCCACTGCAGGACGTCCCCCAGGCTTAAGTATTGTAGTGCTTAACGGGTCGACAGCACTTGCTCCTATCTCCTGTGTACACCATGGTTTGGTAAGTTCTCTGTTTGTTTTTACTACGTGTTTGCTCTTTTCTCTTCTTTATTCTTTTTTACATCATTTTTTTTCGATATGTATTTTTTAGGGTTTCGATTTCTCTCTTTTTACCCAGATGGCCCTCCGACGCATTGCCACTGCCACCGATGCGCTACCTCTATTGCAGCGGGGATTGGCTCTTGCGAGATGCACTGCCATGCGGGGTTGCCGTTCCTTGGCGACGTACAAGAGAAGAACAGATTTTTTCTCCTACCTCACATTGGGAAAGTATAGTGGCTGAACTACCACAATGGAAGAGAGGTCCTGATACTCGTTTGCCGTCGGCTGTAGCTGCTATGCCACCACTCTGGTAAAAATTTCTGGTTTGTTAGAGATTTTCAACTTTGCATCATTATCTTGATTAAAGGTTGTGATAGTACCTAATTAGACTTGTCACCCCTAAAGCTATACATAGACGTTCCTCTTGGTACAATTATAGTCTTTGATATTCTGATGAAAAAAACTGATCAAATAAATTTTTATTATAATCTTAAATATATCCTGCTTTATATACGGTATCAGTTGTCATGACAGATTTCAATTTGCCTATAATGTGTTATTTTAAGAATAGAATGAACAGTAAACTAATAAAAAAGTTTTAAAAACTCATAGTTTGTCCATGATTTTCAATTCAAAAGTTTATTCAAGTACTGTTAGTTGATAGACTCATTAAGCCTCCCTGCTTCAATAAACATCCACTTGAATCACACACCTGGCAAAGTATTACTGGCTTTTTTTGTTAATTGTGCTCCTGCATGATACTTTATCTTCAATACATTCAATCGTCAGATAACTTCAAAAAAGTTTGTTTGACCGATGTCAATGGTGAGACTCGTCAACCCTACCTGATTCGACAATCATCGACTAAATAGACACATCTAGCTAAGTTTCATAAATAAAATTTGATGATTGTGTTCATATACTTAGTTTTTGAACAAAATGAATAACTTAAACACAAAGAATTATGAATAAGCACAATCATAAAAAAATCTTAGTACTATGGACCGGCTTAGAGTGAATGTTTGTCGAAGCAGGTAGGATAGACGAGTCTTAGAGTAATAGTCAGAAAAACTTGGCCCAATTTTCTGAAAATATTAAATGACTCGAAATCAAACTACCAGCAAAAGCTCAGTTAGAAAAAATAGCCAGTAGTACTCAGCCAGTTGTGTAATTTCAGTGGATATTTATCAAAGCAAGTAAGCTTGACGATCCTCCCCACTGACAGTACTCAAACTTAATAAAATTTTCTAAAAACTTTAGATAACTCAAAGGTAGACAATTATGCAGGAGCACAGATAGCAACAATCTAATAAGCCAATAATAATTCACCAGGTGTGTACTTTTAGTACATGTCTGTCGCACACTAATTCACACAAAACATGTAAGATGTAAGTATTGATTTGTATAAGAACAGATAGATGAGTGTACGTGTATGTGGGACTGAGTGTACCATTACTTACTGGACGTAGGGTATGTAAGTATTTCAATGAAACACAGGACAAACATAAAAGAGGCAAACAGTACTGTTGTTGACCCCTGATAGTGATTGACAGCAACTTTTATTTTTAAATGGGGCCTGTATATATGTACAAATTACACAGAGGGTCTATCACTCTAAGGGTGTCAAAAACTGTATCGTTTACTCGATAGACCTCACAGCTTTTGATATTATCTCTGTTTTTCCTGTCACTAAAATAATTTTTTGGCAGTATAAGCTAGGACTAAAGTATACTTTTTATGAATGTAAAACTTAGCCACATTCTTTCTTATCTACGTAAATGCCTATACCTCTAGAGATGTGTGCCAAGACATATTGTATTATATCTATATTATTAAATAGCAAAAATATAGATTACCAATTACTTCAGTATAAACGTTGGCAGATATACGCAAATGCAGCAACTATAATGATTTTAAAACTTGAAAAAATGTGAAGCGTGGATCAAGAATTTCAAAGATCATAACTGCGGCGTTGTCCGGTGCCTAACTGATGACTACTTTCCGCTCCCCGACCCCCACTCCTGTTTTGATAAATCTAAGAGGCAATAGTCAAAAAGCCAAGGCCGTTTTGCGTTTATTCCAAAAATACGAGTTATGCATTTATACTACCTACAGCCTTACACTTATTGTACCAGCGTTGTACGTCAGCTTCATAGCATGCTGCGCAGTGGGTGGAAAATAGAAAAAAAGGTCAAAATTAAAGATTCACGTGAGTTTGACCAAAACGAAATTTGTAAATTGGTATGGATTCCCTAAATTATAGTGGATAATTTCAGCTACCGCTTTTTCGGTTAAGTACCTCATGGTATTGTCAGTAGTTAATACCATACCAATAACCCAATAAGCTCCAAATTTTTGTTAAAATTCGCTTAAAAGGCACAAAAATGATATTTTACGAATATTTTTCATTATAAACGTATGGAAATCAGTATTCAGTATTGAAAAAAGCAGTAGCTATAATTATCCGATATCATTTCAGGAATCCACATCAATTTACAGATTCCATTTTTGTCAAAAAATTACGTTAAACTTTAATTTTTACCACTTTTTTATTATTTTCTGTCAACTGTGGGACGGACTGTAGAAGCACAGAAAAATTAAAAAATTCGTTTATTAATAAGTGAGCCAATAAAAAAAATATTAAAAAATTAATAAGACACAAAACAAAAATTTTTTTATAGTTTTTTAAAATATAAGGACCTATACGGTAACAGGGCTTGGAATATCAACTCAAAATCATAGGTACTATTTGCACAGATTTTTCTTGTCAGCCCATCACCTTGTCTTTCACTCTATCTACCGTGCAAGCTAGTAAAATGTACTACACTGCACACTCCTTTGTTGTTAAAAAATTTTTCCGCTTGCCTCAATAACGATACAACTTCACTTAAATATTAATATAACGCGCCATACGATATTCATGAATTGTAATGTAAAAGTACTCGATAGAAATAAGTGTGTTAGTTCGATGCCGAAAAAGTTTTAGGTATCACGGATAAGCCACGTAATGACTACTATTTGGTTGTGAGACTACTGTGCTGTGTAATAACAGGTTATTCACAGATAAAGCGGTGCAGGTGTAATTTTTCTTAACACTATTAATAGTTTTAAAAAATAGTTTAGATTAGATCGGAAATAATCTTCTTTGGTATGGTATGGATTTAAGTAAAGCTCGGAATAAACTCCATCATCGTGGCCCCACATCCAAGTAAAATTTTTCCCCTGATCTCCACACCCATAAGGACTGATGATTCAGATTGCTCTATCCTCATCCTTACCAGAGAATAAGACCAGAGTATCGGAAGAATCAGCAATGGACGCTCCGGAGAGACACCGACAATAAAGGTCACTAGCACACGCCGCTAATTATTGTAGAAAATCGTGGTCAAGCTTGATTATGGAGGGGTACCTACGCTTCTCAACCATGCATCAACGGAAATTTTTATACATTCCTCACTTCTGCTTGACCGAGAAAAGATCACAGCATACCACAGAAGTGTGACTTGGTGTGTGATGACAACATTACAAACCATCGTAACGTCCACTCCATCTTACAGAACTAGGGAAAACAGTTCCAATTCAGCTTCTTCATAGCACAAAACTTAAGAAATCAAAAAGTATGGGACCTAACGATACTGTATTTTAAAAATCTTACGTTCACACCCTTTAAAGCTTCTGCAGGAGTACGTCAAGAAAACTGGAAAACAACGTCAGACACCATACAGCATTAGATTTGAGTCAAGCCACACAAATCTTTTTGCCTCACACTGTATCCTTGTTCAGAGACATGCAAGATGTTTATCAAGGAACGGGTCAAAGAGATGCTGGCAAGAGCCATCATTGAGCATCATTTTTACCTTACAGTTTAACAGCTCTCCAATCATTACTGCCCAAGAAAAACAGCACATTTCGTTTCGCATGGATTGTGGGCGACTAAATTTCATCACCGAAGATACATCACAGTATGTAACCCATATACATCATGTGATAGAAGATATTGGCGCTGCAGTCTGTTTTTTTAAGCTCGGCTTCAAAATCGATTATTGGCAAATCACTATGGCACCAAACTTAATACAGTAAACTGCCTTAACTACCCACTCTAGCATCTATTACCAATTTCAGGACATGCCATTTGCCCTTAATACGAGCAGCTGGCTTTAAACGTACGTATTTGGCTATTCTGACATGACCACACCCTTAACTGACAGTGCTAAGCTTAATCACAGCAACGAACAAAAATGCTTCGTCTGTAACATTAAAAAATATCGGCATTTCCTAGAGGATCGACCATTTATTCTAAGCATCAACAACGAAGGGCTCACCTGGCTGCAAACTGCGAATCCAGAAGAAACATCTGACAACCTGGACCATACGAAGGATACTCCCACCAATAAACTTTCAAGCAACACCATCCGCTCTTATATGATGCAGAACCAATATACCTTCTTTGCTAAATAAGATCCACCCACAAGGCCCTTCACTCTATTTACAAATCCAACCAATCTCGAAGGCTCTAGAATAGTTCTGTACCAGCTTCCCATAGAAGCGAGACAGTCCCTATCCTGTGGCAGCCCACGTATCCAGAGACGTTTACTAAACTACGCGTTTCTTAACTAAGACTCGCCCGTACAGAGGAGACTAATCGCCACCCATGCTTGAACGCCTGCTTTGGCACAACAGCATCAGCAGCATGACCTCTTATAAATACTTGTCTTTAAGACCCACGCACCAACCCTACGTCAGACAGTAGGAATGGCTCAAACTAACCTACTAGGCTAAATCATCTCAAGTCAGTTCAGACAAGTGCCTTAAGTGCCAGTAGGACCACACAGATGCCTAAATAAAGCTCCAGTTTCTAACCAATGTTATAACGTACGGCCATGTAAACAAAAGTGAAGGAAAGTTCAATAAGCCTTAATGACAAAGATACTCAATAAAATAGTATGCGTCTGAGTGTACATAAAACCATGGATCTTTGTCAATAAAGTGTGGATAAATGAATGATCACACAAATCAATAACAAGAATGATACCTAATTCGATTGGTGTAGCTTTGCCATTGCTCCAAAAAAAATGTTACAAAATCTTTAAAACACGGATGATTCTGACCATCTGACATGTTATTTCATTAATTATTCATCATTACAACAAACACTGACTGTTAATAACTATCGATTTTATTTCAAACTTCACACCTAAATTCAATTTTAAACGTCATGCCTAATAGTATTACCTACCGTTCGCTAGATCGTGACCACTTACTGCAAGTCATAAAACGGCTTTCACTGTATATGATGTAATGCACGACTGCTGTAAAAAGATCCTCGGTGGATTACCCTATATTTAATTTATCACTTGATCTTCGCTCGGTCAGCGATCCACGACTAATACGACAATGACTGAAGCAGTACAAATT